>NW_022985026.1:764665-983516 GCF_010015815.1 Dothidotthia symphoricarpi CBS 119687
GGGGGTGTTTCAATAAGAAGCTGGAAGTACTTGTAGATAAGTAGCTGGAAATACATACGCTCACTGTCCCAGCCGCCTGTGTGGTCTGCGTCGTTTTCAACCGTCGGGCTGCGCTGAAGGACCATTCTGCGGCTTTTTCGCTCTTTGCTTGGTATTTTTGCAGGAGCGTGATGTTTTTGTAGGAGAGGGTTAGGCCGTAGGTTGAGAGGAGGGTGGTGGAGAGGAGGGAGAGGAGGGTCGTTGCCATTTTTTGGGGGTCTGGGGGGGTTAGGTAGGAGGGAATGAGTCTGGGTGTTGAAGTTTATCCTGTGTCGACGGATGTGGACGTGAGTGGGAAGGATATGCCATGCATTGCGATGGATGCAAAGAGTACGTCATTTGAGATCTACAGGGGTATCCTTGTATGTGATTGCCCGCTAGTTTGGGAGTGGTTTTGTGAGATTCTGACGCGTTCTATGTTCTCTCGGGATGGAGGACATCTGAGGCTTGCGGTTACGTCTTTACTTGACGATCCTTATAAGATGCTATACAAGCGGACCATATTACCCTAGGCATTTCATGGTTTGATTGATAGCAGTGCAGAGTGTCTCGGCCTGGAACCACAGGTAGGTGGTTCGCGTCAAGTGTTGCAGAAATTCAATGCTGTCGGTCTCCTACACAACTCACACTATTCGCTACTACGTTCATTCTGCCTTGCTTGGTGGACTCTGAGCGAGCAAAGACTGAACGGAAGCATACAATTCTATCGGTATTTTGTGGATTTCTAAATGGGTTTCATTTCTTCCTCAAGCTTCGAAATTGGCGATGAAAATCTGCCGTTGTTCCGTTTGTGGCTGGGGTGGATGTAGTAAGGTCGTTTTGGTCGTTTTGGTCGTTTTGATCGTTTTGGTCGTTTTATGAATCGACTACTTTGTGCTTCATACACGTAGAACACCAGCTGTACGGTCTTCTACAGATATTCAGCCTGGATTCAGTGTCATGCGTGTATCGAGAAGGTTCGCGTGACTTTTGACCGGGAAGAAATTTACTGTCATGACACCACCACCTCATCTTGTTGTCGAGCGTGTCCAGAACAAGGACCCTCAAGTTCTGACCTTCCAGATGCGGGTCGAGCACGCTTGTGCACAATTTCTTACCAGACATCAGGAGATGACATTCCGTCGTGATATTGTTTGGTGATTTAGATGAAGCTCGTCAAGAAATGCAGGTCTATGTGACAGCCCACGAACCATTCGACCTATGCGCACGTGTAGACTCCACACATCAAGAGTTTCAACAAAATTTAATAAACTGCGGCCGGCGAACATGTCACAGCAGACGTTGAAGTAACGCTCGCGCCAGGATCCACGCTTAGAAGCTTGACGGCTGACGGTCTTCCACCTGTCACGACACACGATGCCCCGCCGCGTGCCCCTCCCCACCTTCCTACATCAAGCATTCCACCGTCCACCTTCCCGTTTGCCAACCATAACACCGCGACTAAGCGCCCGCATCAACCGAAGCTTCTTCTGCTCTACATCAGTGCAGAGATTTGCTTCTGCGCATCGTCGCCTGGACAAATACACACCTGATCGCATACCTGACGCTGCTTGGCCTTATCTGTATAAACCTTTCGACAAGATGGCAAACCTCGACGAGTACTTTAAGCAGGTGGATGGCTTGCAGGATAAGTTCATCGATAGGCTGAAGGAGGCTGTGGCGATTCCGAGTATCAGCTCTGAGGATGGGAAGAGGCCGGATGTCATTAAGGTACGCTTCTCTTTCGGGTTTGTGTCTTTGAAGTAGTCGCTATGTTCGACCATTTGTGTCATGAGATATCAGATCTCCATGCACCCACCATCGGTGCTCAAGACACGTCTGATTAGTCTGCGAGCATTGCAAGTGACATCGACAAGTCGCGACTAGCTTCTACTTCAGCCGGGTATCACAACACTACAGAAGCTCGTGTCTAACGCCATGACTATAGATGGGTCACTGGCTCGCAGACCAGATCAAAGCGCTCGGTGGCACCGTCGAGCTTCGCGAACTCGGAAAGCAGCCTGATCGCCAGCACCTCGAGCTCCCCCCATGCCTTCTCGGACGCTACGGAGACGACCCCAAGAAGCCCAACGTTCTCATCTACGGCCACTACGACGTACAGCCTGCACAGAAGTCGGACGGCTGGGCGACAGATCCATTCACACTCACTATCGACGACAAGGGCCGCATGTACGGACGTGGTAGCACAGACGACAAGGGCCCGGTTCTTGGGTGGCTAAACGCCATCGAGGCGCACCAGAAGGCTGGTATTGAGCTCCCGGTCAACCTCATCATGTGCTTTGAGGGTATGGAGGAAAACGGATCAGAGGGACTGGACGACACAATTCGCGCCGAGGCAAAGAAGTTCTTCAAAGACACTGATGTTGTTTGCATCTCCGATAACTACTGGTTGGGCACAGAGAAGCCTTGCCTGACATACGGTGTCCGTGGCTGCAACTACTACCAAGTTGAGGTGTCTGGCCCTGGTCAGGATCTGCACTCTGGTGTCTACGGTGGCATGACCCACGAGCCCATGACCGACTTGGTCCGCATCATGAACTCATTCGTTGACCCTGACGGCAAGATCCTGATCAAGGGCATTGATGACATGGTCGCCCCGCTCACCGACGAGGAAGCAGCTCTGTACCCCCCAATCGCGTTCACGATGGACGACCTCAAGGAGTCGCTTGGTGGCGAGGTCTCGATCCACAGCACAAAAGAGGAGGCGCTCAAGCACAAGATGAGGTACCCCTCCCTCTCACTGCACGGCATCGAGGGCGCTTTCTACTCTGAAGGAGCCAAGACGGTCATCCCCGCAAAGGTCATCGGCAAGTTCTCCATCCGCACAGTACCCAACATGGAGATCGACCCTGTCACCGAGCTTGTTGAGAAGCACGTCAACGCCGAGTTCGCGAAGCTCAAGTCAAAGAACAAGATGAAGGTCAGCGCCGTTCACTGCGGAAAGTGGTGGGTCGAGGACCCGAACCACCCCAACTACACTGCGGCTGCGAAGGCCGTGGAGAAGGTCTTTGGCGTCAAGCCAGATATGACCAGGGAGGGTGGTAGCATCCCAGTTACACTGACCTTCCAGGAAGAGCTTAAGAAGAATGTGCTGTTGTTGCCGATGGGAAGCTCGACGGATGCCGCTCACTCGATCAACGAGAAGCTAGACAAGAGGAACTACATCGAGGGCACGAAGCTGCTGGGCGCATACCTGCATTATGTTGCCCAGGAGTTGAAGCGCGATTAGAGGTGATTTCCGGTGCTCTAAGCAACGGCATTGACGAATACTCAATTTCGACATGATCAGATAAGAATAGCATTGAATGAAATGAAACAAATAATTATCATGAAATCTGTAAATCTACACGGGGGTGAAATGGTCGCGTGCCGCATTGACCTATCACGGAGCATGGAAAAAATGGCGCCCCGACAGACGAAAGTTCGAAGAGCCCCATTGCCAGCCGTGACGCCCCATCCCACCCATCACGCGCCCAAAATGTCGACATGTAGAACGCTCCTCCGAACCAGCTGCGCGCAACGGCAACCCTCCCTCCTGCCCCTCCTCCAATCGCGGCACGAGTCGACTACACGGCGCCACAAGAAGCTGCTCGCCCTCCCCGAAGCGCCCTCATACACACCCGACCGAGCAGCCCCCACACTGATCTTCAACCCGCCCTCCTCCGCCCCAAACGTCTACCACACGCCGCTGAAGTTCCTGCCCAAGCACGACAAGCGCCGCCAACTCTACTCCGCCGCACAAATCTACTCCACCACCAGCGCGCACCGCCGCCAGACCTCCCCCGTCGCTAGCCCCGGCACCCCGCTCTCTGCCTCCTCGCTCCTCCCGCCCCGGCCCTCCGCCGCTTTACCAGCGCCCGTACGCACGCCGTATGACAAAACGTATAATGTTACCGAGGAGGATGTCCAGAAGATACGGCAGCTGAGGGCTGAGGACCCGATTAAGTGGACAAGGGTGAAGCTTGCGGAGAAGTTTGGGTGCAGTCAGTTCTTCGTGGGGATGGTGGCTAAGGCGGCGGAGAAGGCGGTTAAGGTGGAGGCGGAGCATGAGGCGATGCGGAGGAGGTGGGGTGATAGACGTAGGGAGGCGAGGGAGGACCGGCAGAGGAGGAAGGTGCTTTGGGGGAGGGATGCGTAGATGGGTTGTGGGGATGAGGGGTGTGGGAAGAGGTGGATGTAGAATTATGGAATGGGATCACGAGGGGATGGAGGGATGGCGAGGGAGCGGTGTTCCTCCGTGTGTACGAAAACTTTGAATGTGACATTGGTGTACGATAGCTGCACCTTTTTTATGCAAGATTGGGCGAGCATCTTTCTACGTGTTCTGGAGATTGTACGTCGTTGTATGCATACAGTCGGTTTCGCAATGAAATAAAAATGTACATCCTATATCGACCCACGCGTGTGTTCCACCTACACACGCCATGGATAGATAGATCCGGGTATATTCCCCTCCTCAAACACCAAAGACCCTATCCCTTGGAAACCCACCACCCCAATCCCAAAAACCACAACATCCTTGCCTCACGCTACCCCCTCTCAACCCGCACCCCACCCCCCACCAAAAACACAAACCCCTCCCCCTCCCGCCCAACCCTCCAGCACGAAAACCGCCCCCGCCTCACAACCTCCCAGCGCTGCTGCCGCTCCGCCTCCGCCCCCTCGACACTAATCCCCGGCGCAAACTTCAGCACATCAACGCGACGGACACCGAGTTTCGTCGTCAGCACACCCTGGGGCCACGCAGTAGGAATCGCAGGCCGGAGCGCAGACGCAGACGTAGAGTGCGAAGCGAGGATCGTAGCGCAAGCGAACTGCGAGGCGAGGGAAGTGAGGCGGGAAGTTAATGCTGCGGAGGCTGCGGCGAGAGCGTTGGGTGTGTGTGTGTGTTCGTTGCGCGTGGGCCAGAGGAAGGCGTCGATGTCGTCGAGGATGAGGGTGTGGATGCTTCGGTGTGTACTTTTGTGGTTTGTTGCGTCGAAGAGGTAGGTTGGGAGGGTGTCGAGGGCTGAGAGGAGGGAGGGCCAGGAGGTGGGGCGGAGGATGTGTAGGTGTGATAGGGATGTTTGTACGATGCTTTTTAGGTGCGCTTTTTGGGGTGGGGTGAGTGGGGTGTTGGAGGAGTGGATTTGGCTGGTTAGGTGCGTGAGTAGTGTTTCTGCGAGCCGGGGGATGCTGAGGTGGTGGAGGGGGTCGAAGTAGATTACTGCGGCGTTTTTGCCGCCGGTGCTGATTGAGGGCGGGATGGAGGCGGGGAGTAGGGCGTGGGCGATGATTAGGTGGAGGAGGGAGGTTTTTCCTGAGCCGGAGGGGTGGTGGGTTGATGGTGGTGAGATGAGCTCGAGGGTTGGAGGCGAGGAGGTGGGGAGAAGGGCATCGAGTTCGGGGATGTTGAAGAACGTGCCATTTCCTGGAGGCTGATTGATGTTGCTGTGTAATTGTCAGTTATGAATAATTGGGGTTGTGGCTGAATTGTCCAGACAGAAAATATGATGACCAGACAGAAACAGAAGTAAAGAAACAGACAAACAAACCTCGTCCTCCCCCCAACTTCAAATTCTCCCAGCGATTTAAGAACCTAAATACCAATTAAATCTCATTCGTTGCTGATCTCAAGATTTTATACACGCACCGAGCTCAACCCCTCAACGTGGACCTCAACCAACAGCCTCTCTCCCAGCTTCTTCGCTCCCACATCAACACCACTCCCACTCGCACTCGCACTCATCCTAAATCTCTCCTCCTCTTTCTCTTTCCATCCACCAATTCCTCGATCCTACTCTCAACGCCTTCTACAGCGTCACTGCAATGCCCCCACCAACCCCCATCCACGCCCTCTCCACCCTCGAGGCGCAAATCAACGTCCTGCCGTCGGGAAAACCGCGCCGCCCGCCAATCAAACTAGGAGACTGCGCGCTCAAGGAGCTCGTGCAGTATAAATGCAATATCGTCGAGCCGGAGGTTCGAGGTGAGAAAGTAGCTGAGAAGGGGAAGGGCGTTGTTGTTTGTGAGCCGGTTGTGCGGTTGTTGAGACAGTTAGTATTACCGGTCGAGGTGACGGGTCTTGGCGTTGGTGATGAATGTGAGTGGGGCTGACATCTACAGATGTGCGGGGGGCGTGAGTGTGGAGACGACGGCATGGGAGGGGCGGAGGGAGAAGGCGAAGATGGAGGGGTGAGGTGCTGGGTGAGTGTATGATATGAGGTCACGGTTTGGGGAGAAAGCAGCATCAACAATAACACCACGGAGATAAAGTCACAGCAGGGAAAGAATAACACCACTTGTTTCGGCAATGCAACTGGATTAAAATGTCAAACGGGCCCAGTCGCCGGCCCTGTCTGTCTCGTCGGACAGCTATGATACGACTTGTACACGCAAATTTATGAACGCCGCCCAAATGCCCAAGTGTCCTGCCCAGGGGACAAGTATGCATGTACCCAAAACGCCGCGCTGTAATGATGCTTCGCATAAAGAGAGAAAAAACTTGTGTATGACGGCTGTGTAAATTTTAAGCACCGCGCGCAGACTTCTTCCAAAACCGCTGCTCGTAATTGACATGAACGCCCTCTTCCAGATTGACAATACGGTCCATAGTGGGCTGCCGTAACCGCGACTCCATAGACGTATTCCAGTCATCGTCGTCGTCTTCTGCTTCTCGGGCGCGTCGTCGCTCCTCGTCTTTCTCGCGCTCTTTCTCGTCTTGCAGGAGATCTGTCATGGCTTCCTGCCAGAGCTTGTCGCTCTCTTTCATGCGCTTGCTCCGCTTCCGCTTCCCGACGCTCTGCTTCTGTATGCCTGCCTTTTGTGCCGCCATGAGCTTGCGCAGACTCTGCTCTGCCAGGATACCCTCTTCTGTCGCCTTTTCTCGGATCTTGCGCGGGTCATTTTCGCGAGTGGTGAAGACGGGTGTTGCTTTGTAGGTATGTTTTGATGGAAATGGTGGGAAATGCTTTGGTATGTATGGGCGCGTTTCTTTGTCTGCTTTGCCGGACAGCTCGGGGCCGAGGAGGGCGTCGGTGTCGGGCGGTGGCGCTTCTGGCGGAGCTGGGGGCTCAAAATGTGGTTGTAATAATGATGGCGGTATCTCACCCGTGTCGAAATGTGGTTCGAGGGAGCCTGAACCACGGAGGCCGACGTTGGTGAGGGCGAAGATCCAGTCGTAGGGGACGGTTTCTGTGCGTCGGGCGCTGGTCATGGACATGCGCACCTGTGCCAGGAACTTTGTCATGTCTGCGCCCTGTCAGTATCGTGTTTTTGATCCCAAGTCCGTGTCGCGCTCATCGCAAGAAAAGTGAAGCCATACAGGAATCAACCAATGCCCGAAAGTCCTCCAGGGCGTCTGGCCGCGCGCCTTCAAAGCCTACGCTCCTGCATTGTATCGCTATGGCGCGGCGCAATTGCGAGTCGAAGAAGTCCTTTGCGTCGCCGAGGCCATCTTCGGCGCTGATGGGGTCGATGATGTGCTGGACGGGCTGCGTGTGGTGGAGCTTGTGCAGGACCTTGCGCTTCTTTGCGTGCGGCTCTCCGTATGTCGGTACTGTTTCGGCAGCGTGCGCTCTCTTCATGCCTGCGATTGCGCCCACACTGCTGGCGCTGAGAGGGGAGATGACGCCTGGCATAAGCTCCATGCAGTCGCGACTCGGCTGCGGGGGTGGTCGACGTCGTGGTGTGGTGCGGTGAGGGTGCACGCGATGGGTTGTTCAAGTCGACAGGTGAGAGGGTTGGAAAGCAGCGGCAGCGACTGGCAAATTCTGTCCTGGAGCGCGACGCGACGCGACTCAACGCTCGATGGTATTGTTTCGTGTTGTCTCGTGTTGACCCGTATTGTCCAGACTCTCTTTCACCTCGATGCACCTGTTCGTCAAGTCGAAAGCTGCGCGATGGTTGATGCCAAGAAACAGTCACGCTAAGAGTCACACCACTAGGAAGGCACGAACATCAACTCACCAACCTCAGTCCAACGTCACACGCCCTTCACCAGCTCCCGCAAGCCGCACCCGCGCCCCGAAACTCTCCGCTCTTCACGAACCGACTCCAAAATGGCCGTCAAACCGATTTCCGGCGTATGTGCTGCCATTGCGTGCCTCGGGCAGTCGTGGACAGCCGGTTAATGACTGGATCGTAGATGCTCCGCCGAACCATCGTGCTCGATCTCTCCGTCGCCATGGGTGCGTGAACATGCGAACTTCTTCGCGCGGCGTTACGAAGCATTGGATCTTTAAAAATGCTCTGCAGCTCGCGCGCGGGTCCCATGAAGAGCTCCGCTAATCACCCCTCACAGGTCTTGGTCTAGCCACCGGATACGGCTGGTGGTACGGTACGTGAACGACATATCTACGATGCGATTACAGTCGCGTGAAGTTCCCCTTCTCCAACTTCATGCTCATGTTTTCAAGGTTACCATGTCCCCGCCGTTCGTCACCGTGACGCTTTCTACCAGAAGCTCGAGGACGACCGTGCCGCTGCTCTCGGCCAGAAATAAACAACGATACCTCGCAAAGCAATGTTTCCTTTGTTTCCAGAAGGCATGAGAGTATAGATTTGGCCCGGGCTGGGGATCAAGTGTATCATAGTGGGGCGGATCCTTCGACAGCAAGTCACATCAAAGTCAGCCAAGTTCGGATTGCCTCGTCCTATGCTCACGGTGCTATTGCAAAGCATTTCCTACATTTCGTGCAATTTCTTCTCAGCTTCCTCACTTCAATACCCTTATCCTGCTTCAAAACACCCATAATTCTCCCCACCCTCTTCGCCAATTTCTTCCCCATATAACGCAATCCAACAGTCTCTTTGATCTGGTAGTGGTGTTCTTTTCCTTACTCCCTCCCCTGCAAGCAGTGTCATCTTCCATCACTCATATGAAGTCGATTTCGCCTGTGACTATTGAGGAATATCGCTTATTGAGACAAAGCCAACCTACAAGAGCAACCAATCTCATTCCCTTCTATTCATAACACTTTCCAGAAGTGTCACCACTCTAATTTCTAGATTGCGTACTTTGTAACAGAATCCTCAGTCTGTGTACTAGTGCTTCGCATTCATAGTGCTTTGTTCCCCTTCCCACTAGCTCCTGTATTTCCAGCATGTAGACCAAGTAGCGCGACATACCTACATTCTCAAGCGCATCGGCAGATTTTCCGCTTAGCAGTTCTCTACGGGCATAAGCACCAACTGACAGGGCCGTACTGACGGCGTATTATTTTGGTTTTTCAGCGTACTCAAGCTTGTTGCACAAGCAGATAGACGCATCACAGTAAGACTCTAATATAGCAACTTAGTGAAGAAGCTAATACCCGGCCCCTTTATACACAGCAAAAATCAGTAAGAGTACACAACAACAGTAACAAAAAAAACAGATTAACTGTCTCTTGGCGACGTTCTGCTCAATGTACCAGTGCAGACGCGAATTCGAGAGCCCAGGCAGCCGTTGGTTGAAGTTTGGTTCGGTCGTGAACCCTGGATTGTATCGTGAACCCTGGGTTGTATCGTGAACCCTGGCTGAGTCGTGAAAAGTCTTCAATCGACCAGTAAAATCCTGAACATGTAATCAGGGAAGGCTGAGGAGAGGGTGCAGGCAACGGTACTGCCCGGCGTATGACAGATGGAATATATCAAAGCAGGTGGAAAATTAAGACGTGCGAGAAGGGTTCAACGAGATGCGGGAGAGGCGCGCGAGATTATAGGATATGTGTTTCTGTGTGAAGATAGTGTGGATTTGTACTTTAGACGAGGGCTTTGAAGCGGTTGAGCTGATCTACTTCTTGTATGATCGTGAGTTCCGATGAACACAAAGTTATCCTATTTCCTCTCACCTGCACAAAAAGCCGTCATTTGCGTTGCGCACGACTCTACAAAAACGCTATTTGGCTTACGAACAAATTACACGCAATAACGTTAACACACCAAAACGCGCTCCAAAGCCTGCTCAGAAAATAACACCGACGGCAAGACGATGACGTTAAGAATCGCTAGACAGCAAGGACGGGAGGGTGCGGTACGGGTAGGAAGTTTCACCACCAGCGATTGCAGCGCTAGGTAGTTCTAAGGGAAAGCCAAGACTGGAGAGTTTCGGTGCACGCTCCGCGTTGCTTTGTGAGTGTCTTGTCGAGGTTGAGGGTTTGGAGGGGATGCGCTTGTTTGTTGTGCTGGATCAGTGCTGGGATTGTTCGGGGTGGGCCATGTGCAATGTAGGTAGCTAATTACTCACCTACTCGCCGTTGGGACCGTGGGTATATTGCAGGACTGCATCTGTCGCTGATTGCGACAAACCCTAATATAGTATGTTGCGATATAATATGGCATATTGCGATAGTCATAATATTTCATCGTGCAAAATATTTGTCTGCATTCAACGTGCGCGCTGAAAAGAGCTCGATTTGTAGCGTGCTGAGGCACAGCAGAGGCCGATGATGCAGGAACAGAATATGGCGATCATGCTCATCATACCGGTGGCGGCAGGGGTATTTAGTCGCCGAGCAGGATCGACGCAGAAAGCAACTTTCCAGTACGAGGGCCTTCTTCGGATCCCTTGCGTTTTGCACATTGGAGATACGAGGGGAGGTGGACGACTAGGTAGATAGACATGGTGGAGGCGGCGGGCTGAGCGGGTTGCGCTGGTTCGACGGACGCTAGGGAAGGTGGCTTTTTTAGCCAGATGCTCTAGGCCTAACGGTTCGGTGGTGATCGTTTTGAGATGACATCGGAGAGGAACACCTCACCATTTAGAATCGCTGGCGCTGGAAGTTTTTCAACACTTTTCAAGGCTCAAGCGCACGGTTTGAAGGAGGCATTACTTTCGTAATTACACGAGCACGCAATCATCTTGGGGTCTGTGTCTTATCGCAGGAAAGTCGACAATGGGTCCGAAGTAGCCGTTGCCAGGTAAAGAGGTACACGATTAGGCGCCACGCGACTAGCAGCCAAAAGAAACAGCATCCCCCCTCTCCTTTTCTCTTGGCTTTTGAATCTAAGTGGTATGCTGGACTTGCAAGGCGATACCGTCCTGGCCTCCATCACCAGACGGGTGCAGGTGCCAGCAAATTAGGTTAGCGTGAATGGCGCTTGTTTTGTGGTGTGGACTGCTTTTTTATGGCGTTGCTGGTATTCGTCGAGGCGTTTGCGAGCATGATGTGAAACTGCTGGGGCCCCGACAAAGAGAAGAAGACTGCACGAAATGCGTGACGATGTTGAGGAGGCTCTGATCATTTCCTGCAGCAGACTGCCGAATGCAAGAATACTAGGCATCATGTGGAGTCTAGCCGTCCAGCAGAGGGCACGAGTTATGTGTGTTCCGCAGGAGGGCCATGCAGCTTAGATTTGGCGGGGCGCTAACAATTGAGAATATCGGCCATCCAGCCAACCCATGTGTGCCATGTTTTGCCCTATACACCCCCCAAAAATTCTCTCTCGCCAGAATACTCTCTCTATCTCTCCAGTGCGAGACGCAGCAGCGAGTGAGTTCCTTCTGATTCTTTTCCTCGTCGACAGTGAGCAGCTCGTGAGCGAGTTGCTGCGGACACTCAGCATCGTCCAAGAAGAGGCTAAAAGGGCAGGGCCGCTATATCCCTGTCAAGCGCCTGCCTGAGTCGACCACGACTCGGATCGCGTCTCGCATCTCTCATCGTCGCTGCTCTCCACACCTCTCCGTTGTACGTTTCCCTCCTCGACTTCTCGACCGCTTGACGCTCTGGACGACCAGCAGCACCCCTTCGCGGGAGCCATACGCAGCTGAAAAGCCTGCGTTCAGCCCTCATTTCCAGGAGCACGCTATTGTTAACCCGCCCTGTCCGCCGCCGCCGCAGATCACGCAGCAAGCGATCTATAGTCGTCTGCCCTGCAGCTCGTACTTTCGCCCGCTGTCTGTTGACGCAACTGCTTCACGCATCCCTTACGACCTCGCATGCTGGCTGCACTCTAACCACCACCTCCTCTCCAAAGCAGCCGCTCTTCGTGGTCCACAGTCGACACAAACTGCCATCCCGTGCCTCGACCTCGCCTGGAACGCGCATCTTAGCACGAGGCAGCCCACGCAAGACAACCCTGGACGCCACATCCTCACCCCGGCGACAGCTCAACCCACTAACCCTCGCATGAGTGTGGCCTCTCGCTCACACTCGCGGCACTCCACCGCATCCTCCACCGTCGTCACCTTTGGCGCTGCCCAACCTAGGTGACTTTGCTTCACCACCCACGACTCATGATGAACAACCCAAACATGCAGCAACAGAATGGCATGGCCGCCGCCCGTACCAGCGCTGGGATCCATCTCTTTGTTGCGCATTATCGCAACAATCTCCAGCAGCAGAAGCTGACACATGGATGGCAACAGTCTACGTCTCCCGAAGAGCGTGGTAATCTTGCTCTCCAGTTCTTCACACAGTATCGTCTTCTCAAGCCCGACGGTCCCGAAGTCGACGCTATGCGTTTTTCCATTACGTTCGAGTCACAGCAATTCATCAACGCCCAGACCAAGGACCAGTATCACATGAACATCAAGCAAAAACTCATGCAAATGACGACCGCACGCCAACAACGCATGCAAGGTCTGGGCAATCCCAACAACCACATGAATGCGATGAATCCCGCTCAGATGAACATCATGGGCCAGAATGGTCCGCAGGGCGTCAGGCAAGGCGCGCCGCAGCAGTTTCCTCCTGGCTTTCCGAATCCTCAACTCCAGCGACCAATGCAAATCTCACCTGTTCCCATGTCACAGGGACAGTCTTCCATGGGCGTGAATGGTGCAAACCCTGGCGGCTTGGCTCCAGGACAGGCTGGCCAACAGCAAAACATGCAACAAGCCCGCACTCAGGAGGAACAGGCCATTATCAATGCCTTTGCCAAAAGGTTGATGGAAAGCTGTAAAGAGGAAGTACGCCAGCGGTTCCAGCAAGATGTTCAGGGATGGCCCGAGGAGAAGAAGCAGGAGTTGCTCAGCCAAAACATAAACCCCCTATTCCAACGCTTCCGACAGCATGCCGAGATGATGTACAGAAGCGGTAGGCTCAACACTTCACAAGCTCGAGGCGCTGCCCAGAATGTAGGCCAAATGCAGCAGACAGGCCAGCCAAATCAGATGCAGAACCAGCAGATGAATATGGGCCAGCGCCAGCCCAACCAAAATTTCGATTTCGATGCTTTGACAACTCAGCAAATCGAGGCTATGCGGGTTCAGGATCAAGGCCAGACCGTCGTACCTGCCAGTAACAATGCCAATGGTGCTCAATTGATCGGGTTCCCCGGACAAAACGCGCAACCAGGTCAACCACAAAACGCTGCCATGGTTCAGCGTCAAGCCGCTCAAGCATTCCAGAACAACTTGCAGCGCCAGCATGCTCAGGTACAACAAGCTCAGCGTGCACACCTCGAGCGACAGCAACAGCAACAGGCGGCGCAGGCACGGAATCAGACCCAGTTGCTTCAGGGACAGATTGGTGGCTTGAATCTGCCACCTGGCCAGCAACAGAGTCCTGCAATGCCTATGCTCACACGGCCGATGGCTCCCCCTGGCCAAGCAGGACCTCCTAGTACTCCCCAGCAACCCCCTCAGGCCCACGTTCCTAGGATGACTCCCCAACCAGGCCAAGCTGACCCCCAGTTAATGACTGCCTTGATGCGCGAGGCCCATCAACGAGCTGCCGCTGTGTCGCAGTCGAACCAGCCATTGACTGAACAAGTGCGCATGAGGATGATGCCCGCAGACTGGGAACCAACATTCAAGGAACAGTTGCTCAAGGTTCCCGAGAGTCAGTTTCGTACGGTGTTGCAAGGTTACGTGAATAACCTTCGACAAAGCAATGCACTTCAGAACGGAAGTTTTCCAGGGGGTCAGGCTATCCCAGGGCAGCCAAACATGCCTTTCAATCCACAACAGGTACTACAGCCTGGCATGCCTGGCCAAATGCTGGCCAACCCAAACCTCGCAAACATGGCTCGTCCCGGCATGAACATTGGGCAGCAGATGCCAGGAGATATGGGCGGACAGCAACTCCCAGCAGCTCAACGCACACCAATGCTTCCTCAACAGCGGTTCGCTCAAGCAACACTAATGCTCCGACAAAACCCTGGGATCATTAGCCAAACAGATCCCAGGCCCTTCCCTCAAGGCATCCTCGGCCCTCAGATAAGACAAAATATGCCCCCAGATGTGAAGACGTGGTTTCAACTCAAACAATGGGCGACACAGAATCCAGCTCTAATGGGCAATGTTGAACCAAACAGGCTACTCTTGATGCAGGTCTTGCACTTCCAAGATTCGTTGAGACAGCAGCAAGGTGGCATGCCTGTTGGCCAGCCTTCGCAGCAAAACAACATTGCGGGTATTGCTCCTCCCGCACCCATGGCGCCTAACATGGGCATGGCCAGGACACCACAGCAGCAAATCAACATGTCCAATTTGCCTCCTATTCAGGTCACACCACAAGAGCTGCAGATATTCCGACAGAGGTTACCGCCTCAACAAGCGAACATCACAGATGATCAGTTGCGGCAGTTTATCCTCCGAGAGAGAATGAAGGGAAGGATGCAGCAACAGCAACAGCAGCAGCAACAACAGCAGCAGCAGCAACAGCAGCATCAACAACAGCAACAGCAGCAACAACAACATCAACAACAGCAGCATCAACAGCAGCAGCAACAACAGCAACAGCAGCAGCAACAACAACTACTGCTTGCTCAACAAGCTCAGCAGCGTGGACAACTGTCACAGCAACAACAGCAGCAACAGCAGCAACACCAACAACCGTCGATGCAGGGCCAGCAACAACAACCCAACCGTGCACCTGCCGTTCAGGCACAAGTCACACAAGCCGCTCCTCAGCAGAAACCAGTTGTTAAAGCACAACAGCCTCAGCCGTCCGCCCAGCCCAGTGCTTCTAACAACACTGGAAGCAAGGGGGTGAAACGCCCCAACGATGATGCCGCTGAGTCCAACGCAGACAGCTCCAATGTAGCTACGCAAGCGCCTGCCATGATGCCTTCCAGGTCACAGCCAGGCCTAAACCTTACACAAGAGCAGATGTCCAAACTCCCCGTTGCTCAACAAGAGCAGATGAGGGCACAGGCAAGCGCAGCGAACAACAGAATGCAACAGAAACAGCGTTCTCAGTTCAGTCCAGAGATTCTCAGAGCACAGATCGAGGACCCGGTAAGGTCTAGCAAATACAATGCCACGGTCAACGAGGTAGAGAGAAGTATTCCTCTCGGACAGGCAGTGCCACTGGCGCCCCATATGCGAGCACAGATACAGACCGCAATCCAGCGAGAACTCTCGAACTTGAAGAAGGTTGATCATGCGCTTCGCATATTTGACGTTCAATACGACAATGCCAATTCCGAGGCCCTAGCACGGCAGATTATGAGAGCAAAATGTTATTTGTTTCGGCAGATTAACATGGCCGACGGCACGCTTCGGGATCCAGTCACGATAACTGCAGACGAGTTCCGAACGTATACAGGTACGATCATCAAGTTCGTTCGTAAGATCATGGCGACGATGCAGCCACAGCTCAACCCGAACGCCGGGGCTCAGCAATCCTCTCAGCAAGCGCAGACTTCATCGCCAGCTCAGTTGAATGCTGCCAACCTGAAGATTGTGGATCAACAACAACGACAGCAAAAGACTCCTCAGGCGCCCACAACTGATCGACCACCATATCCCCTTGGTGGACAATCCCCACGTGGGGCCCCGACTTATTTCGATGGAGCTCCGACCGTCACTAATCTTGTTTTGCCGGACAAGAAGCGGGCGAGAATGGATCCTAGTAGTCAGACTTCGACTCCAGCTGCGAAAGCATCCCCACGTATCGGCTCGGGCAAAGGCAACTCGCCAGAGCTCAAACGGCAGTCGATGCCCGAGAAGCAAGTCCCACAGAGGCCGATGTTTGTGTGCAACATTATCGACTGCGATGCTCCCCGAGGCTTTGATACACAGGCGGAACTAGAGGCGCATGTTAGCCAAGCTCATGCTAAGATCGAGAATCCTCTACAATTCGCGCTTGACTCTATGGCAGATTTCCTTGACGTGGACCAGAAGACTGGTGAGCCTAAGGTCGATCCGAACACTGCGAAGCGCAATCTGAAGCCAGCCTCTGCTGTTCCGCGTGCCGCTGTCCAACCCTTTAAGTCGGAGCATACCCCTGGTATCTTACAGAATGCGACGACCCCAGCTGGGGCTCAAACAGCCACGCCAATGGCGCGCGTACCGACACAGACGGGCATCAAGACTTCTCCGTCAACGAGCCTTCTCAAGACGCCACAGACTATGGCTAAGGTGGGTACACCTAGCACCGGAGTGCATGCAAAGGCTACGCCATCCGCTATGGTTAAACAGGCAGCCAAGGAACCCGCTGTACCTGAGCCTGAACAAGAACAACAGCAGCAACAGCAGCCGCTTATCCCAATGTCCCTCTTCGACTACTCGTACGAAGACACATTTGCGGCCCTTGACGCCAACGGCCCTTTCACCGTTATGGATCTCAAAGACGAAGACAATTCGTGGATGATGAACTCGCATCCTACCACGCCCGACTCGTCGCCCAAGGATACGCCATCTACCCGGCAGAGCGATGTTAGCGAGAACGACAACTTGCAGATCAATATCGATGTCGATATGCCAGATGCGTGGATATATGGTGATTCTTTCCAGCTGGGCAATGACCATCGACTACTGGGGACGATGTTGCCGCCGATGGACAGTGACGAGATGATGCTCTTTCCAGCGATGATGGAGTTTGATGATATGGAAAAGGGGATGACTGGCTTGGAAGCAGGAGCTATTGGTGTGATTTGATGATTTCAGAGGTGGGACATGTGCGTCTTTCTATTCGTCTTTTAGGGCGGTCTTCGGACTGATGTACGAGGTTCTGGTGTATGGGGGTTTGTCCTTTTTTTTGCGAGTCCTTGCTGCTTTTGCGCATACGGGTTTGTCGGATCTTTTTTGCATGGCGGTTTCTTTATACCTCGACCCTTTTTTTGCCTATGGATGGCTCTCATTTACTCTCAGGAGAGAGAGGGGGTCAAATTTGGCGCAATTGGTTTTAAGGATGGATCTTTTATCATGTTGTCAAAGCATATCGCGAAAACGGCGTTTGTTCATTTTTCCGTCTCATCCTACACGTTGTAGATATCTATACCCCCGGCCAGTTCTTCTCCTAGATAATCAGCTCGTCTTCGCCCCGATGAGCTTGAACGAAACAAAGAATGTAACGCATAATTCATACCCGTTTCCCATTCATTGATTCATCTATTCATTCTTTCAAAAACATCCGTCTAGACTCATACATGATGTCACGACAAATTGGACGCACAAAGCAGCTTTATACACACAGTACGACGTCGCATCTCCATCCTTTCTCCGAAAACAACCCCAACCCGTGGTTCTCCTCCCCCGCATTCCCAAACTCTCAATCACACACGCACGCATTCGCATTCACATCACTCACCCACTGCCATGCCACGCCCCATTCCAACCCCAAACTCACACGTACAGCCCCTTCCAGACCAGACCCAAACCCCCCAAAACAGTGGTACAATATCTAATCCTCTCGGCCCCATGCGACCGACCCACGTTTCCCTCCCATGGAACGCACCCCGTACCACGGGAGAGCCGGCGCGACTTCGTCGGGGCTAGCACGGCCGCGGCAAAGTGCAAGACAAGACAAGACACCAAGCTGTTTGTGTTTCAGTTTCGGGAGCCGGGCGCCGTGGAAGGGGGGGGGGGTGATTCGTGTAGGTGGGGGGGGAAGTGTGGTTTTTGCTTTTTTGCTTTTTGTTTGTATGTCAGTTTCACGCGGTGATTCTGGTAACGCTTTTTTCTTGTGCGTGGTGAGGGTTCAGCGTGGGTGCAACCTGGATGAGCGAGCGAGTGCTCACGCACTCATTCAGTCTATCGTTCGTCTTGCGTGCATGCGAGCGTACGTACGTACGTCGTTCGTACAAGTGACGTTGCGGGCGGGCAGAAACTCGGCAAAAAAGCGTGGCGCCGCTTAGCCTTCCTTTTTTTTCCTTCTGGAATCACCGCATGCATGCACACTCATGCAGGGTATTGTGTTCTAGTGGTGCGAAGCGAGCGAGCGATCGAAGCTGTGGTGAGAATGACTTGCGTTTTTGCTGTGCTGAAGGGGAGGGGGGGGGGGCATGTTCGGCGGGCTGGTGGCGAAAGAATGGGCTATTTCGGGGTCGGCGGGCTGCATATTATTACAGTAGGTAGGTGCATGCATGCTTGGGAGGGTTAGGTTACCGGTTTCTAGGCCTGCTGTGTTGCGGGTGAACGGCGGGTGGGTGGTGAGTTTGTGCGAGGTTTGGGCGACTACGGGGGGATTTGGAAGGGGTTGCTTTGTTTGGTGGGATGGGAGGAAGTTGAGGGAGCGGGAGCGGTGAAGTGCATCCTGGGAGGCGGTAGAGCGACTGGGCATGAAATGATGTGCGTGCAAGGAGTGGGATGCAGGGAGTGATCTGGGGTAGCGAGGTAGGTTTGTGGCATGGTGATCTGATCGGTGGGTTATGGTGGAATGTCAATGTCCTGTTTGGGTATCTGTAGGCGAGAAAAAAGAGAGGTGCAAGGCTCGTGATGTCATGGGGTTGACGATTGTCATACACCGAGAAAGCAAAGCCTGGACGGACGTCTATCCTCGCTTTTTCCTCTCCTCGTCGCCGCCGAACCCGATGCCACTCAGCATGCAAATCCTCGTCACCGCCAGGAAATAGACAACGCCTACATTCCCCCAGTCAATGGCGTTCCAGTGCCAGAATTGCCAGTACACCCACGTCCCCACCAGGCGCACCGAGTACAGGTGGCCCACGTCGGCTACCAGCAGGGCGATGATGAAAGTCTTCCACACTTTGACGTCGGAAGAAGCGCGCAGAATGGAAGCTTCCAAAATGGCAAGCCCCAGATAGAGATTTGCTAATTGGGTTAGGACAATGGAAGTCGAGATGGGTACCAAGATTGAGCTGGTCGGCGGTGCAGTAGCAGAGTGCGTCAAGGTTAGGTACGTGTGTTGCAGAAAGTGGGCGTAGACGGCGCCTGTTAGGATGGAGAGGGGCTCGAGCCAGAGGAATACGGCTCGGTAGAAGGGTGAGATTCGTGCAGTGGACATGGTAGTTTCGTGCGAGCCAGGTTGTGTCTCAATGGCGATTCAGCGGTGGGAGCGGTGTGGAGTGAGACGTGACCATGTGACGGTGGCTGGCTTGCCCGTCAACGTCGCTGCAAACACGAGGGTGCATCCAGCAGGACGGTTGAGGGTGAGGTTGGTGCTAATTGGAATCGTCGTCCAGCAAGGCCGTCCAGACTGGGCGTGGGCCCAGGGGTGTGGGGTTGCTCGGTGAACGGCCGGTCGGGTGAATCCATAATCCATGCATGGCCGCTTGGGTGGTGACACAAGTGATGGTTGCCCGCTAATGTCGCGCTGGCCGTGCGGCAGATTCAGCGTCGCCTCCAAGGCGCTGCATTGATAAAAACACAAGCCGTCTCAACTCCCTAATCCGTCATCCCATTCCCTTCCTTCGCCCTTTCGACCACCCAAAGGCCCTTCTCTCGCTCTTCCCACAGTTTGACGCTGTGCACATTCTCTTCACATCGCATTGCCGCTTGCTGCTTGCTGCATTCCTTGTTGCGTGACTGTTCTGCTCGTTGTTGTCTTTGCCAGCGGCCGACACTTTCATTGCATTGCATTGCACTGCATTCCCTCTTTCTGCCTGTCTGCCCATCACGCTCCATCTGATTCGATTCGATCTCAGTCGTCGCGTTCCCTGTTTCGTTTTCGCCTTCACGCCGACTTTTCTCGAGTGGCGTTTGCGTTTGTAGTTGCGACTTGGTCTTCACCCTCGACGCAAAGGTCAGCAGCACCAGCTCCCACCAACGCCTCCGATGCATCGCAGACCGTCCATCCTGTCGTACCGCCCGAAGACCTCTTCTGCTGCCGACGACGAGTCTGCCCAGGCGCCGTCCTTTGACCGCGCCATGAAGCGAACCGCCAGCCAGACCTTCAACACGCACTACCCGGACATGCGGGACGCCGGCGTGGCCCTGGATGCTGTCAACGAAGGCGCCATGGCTTTTGACAGCGCCAGCTCTCAGCATTCACACTCCAGCACCATTTCACGCGCGCTGGGCGCTGTCACGGGGCCTTTCACTCGCCAGAAAGCCCGCCGTCGCATGTCGTCCTTCTCCTCGGCCACTACTTCTGCTCCACGTCGTCGTGGCTCGGTGCAGTCGTACATTGAGTCGGCCACATCCCCGAGCTCAACCCACAAGGCCTGTTCCGATCCCCAGCGCGCACCCCTGCACCACCAGGACTCTGGCATCCCTTCCTTCGCACCGCAATCTCCGCAAAGCCCGGCGTCCAAGGCCTTTTCCTTCAAGCGACTCAGCACCGGCATGAGCAGGCGACGACCGACTGTGTTTGGCGCCCCTGGCGTTGTCGACAGGATCAGCTCCTCTCCGTTGCCTATCCCATCCGCGCCCGGAAGCGCTGCGAGACAAGCCGCTGCTGCCGCCAACCAGGATCGCCTGAACCAGCTGCGCCGCGAGCAGGAGCACACTCATCGCTTCCTCAATGGGCTCATCCCCACTAGTGTGTCGCGAGACGAGGAGATGAAGGACAACGAGAGCGGTGTCGACATGACATGCGCCTCGCCTATTGTTCGTGCCGATAGTGTTACCGAAAAGAAGAAAATGAGTAAGTACCACGTCATTGCATGCTCAACTCCTGCTAACATCACCCCAGTCGATCCCTTCCAACGCCTTCCCGCTGAACTCGCAACTGCCGTCCTGTCAAACCTCGACGCCACATCGTTGGTCGCTGCCGAGCGTGTGTCTCGCTCATGGAACGAGCATGCCACATCAATGCACGTCTGGCGCGACGTCTTCCTCCGCGAGTACGAGCCACCAGTCCATGTCACTCCGGCCCCAATACAGATGGGCGGGCTCGGCATTGGCCAGTCCAGCAATGGCAAGCCAATCCCCGCACAAGACTGGAAGGGAATGTTTGAGGCTAGGCGAACCATCAACCACCGATGGAAGACCGCCAAGCCTGCCGCCATCTACATGAACGGCCACACCGACAGCGTCTACTGCTGCCAGTTCGACGAGAAGAAGTGCATCACTGGCTCGCGCGACCGGACAATCCGCGTGTGGGACATGCAGACGAACAAGTGCCTCCGGGTCTACGGCGGCCCAAACCACCGCCCCAACCCAAACACTCCCCCTCCTATGGAGGAGCGGCCAGAGAAGGTCTTGAGCCATCCATCGCTGAACGGAACACGGGCTGGTAACGACATCTACCGTGTTCCTTCCGATTACCATGATGCATCCATTCTGTGCCTACAGTACGATGAAGAGATCATGGTCACGGGATCTTCCGACTACACCTGCATCGTCTGGGACATCACCGGTGAGGACTTCCGACCCATGTACCGCCTCCAGGGCCACGAGGCTGGCGTGCTCGACGTCTGCCTCGACAACAAGTACATCATCTCGTGCTCCAAAGACGCCATGATCAAGGTCTGGGACCGCAAGACGGGCGCCTGCATCCGTACGCTCAAGGGTCACCGCGGCCCCGTCAACGCTGTCCAGCTGCGCGGCAACTTCCTTGTCTCCGCTAGCGGTGACGGCTTGGCCAAGCTGTGGAATTTGCAGACGGGCACCGCGATCAAGGACTTTCCCTCGGAGGACCGCGGCCTCGCTGCCGTAGAGTTTTCCGACGACGCAAAGTACGTACTCGCGGGTGGCAACGACCATGTTGTGTACAAATTCGACGCCGCTACGGGTAGCCTTGTGCACAGCCGTGTCAAGCACGAGGGGCTCGTCAGGTCCCTCTTCTTGGATGCGTTCAATGGCCGCATCGTCTCCGGCAGCTACGACCAGAGCATCCACGTGTCCGACTACACCACTGGCGCAACCTTTGCGACGTACAAGAACTGGACCACAAGCTGGATTCTCTCCGCCAAGAGCGATTACCGTCGCGTGGTCGCCACTAGCCAAGACGGAAGGTGTCTAATCCTCGACTTCGGACACGGTGTCAAAGGCGCAGAGAAACTCATTGGAAACTGAATCCCACCCCCCCCGACTTCCGGCTCTCTTGACTCCCACACCTGACGTCTGAAATCGGGACGCGATCACGCAGCGCCCCGCCGTTCGCGCGCTCGCCATAGTTTCCGATGGTGCGCATGCAAAACTCCCCACGGGTTCTCTCAGCCTGTACGGCACTTGCCGAGGCCGATCTCCCCCACGTGTGTGGTGCTAGAACCGCGCGAACCGGTTTCAAGTCTAAATAGGGGGGCAGGCTATTTTTCGCCCCGTCGTTTGGCGATGGGCGATGTTGCATATTGGGCGTTTCGTCTCTGGTTTTAGTCATATTTTAGCGAAATCGTTTTCTTGTCGCCTGTGTGTGGGTTTTGCACATATCTTTTGGGTTTCGAAACAGGGGCATGGTTTTGGGGTACAATGGGATATAGACTTTCATTTTTTTTGTCCTCTTCTTTTGATTCTGATTCTTCTTCGTCCCCCGTCTCTTTCATTGTTGTATATATTTTTTGGTATTCGTTGGGATCGGGAATAAGGGATCAGAATCCGTATGTGGGGGTCTGTTGGGATGGCGAACCATGTGCGCATCTCACTCTCTTTAGTTGCATAGTATATGTAATACACATTTATGCATATCCGGCTTTTGTTGGTGAAATTTGTTTGTGCAAGGGTTGTGGAGGGTTTGTGCGAGGCGCGGATTGATCGATGTGGGTCTTGCTGATTAGACGATTTCGCGTGGTTTGACTACGGCTCCATGGTTGGATGTTTGAGTGCTTGCAATATCGACAGTTGACATTAGGGCGTCTCCAAACGTTCAGCTCGCAGACTAATATCGAGAAGTCTGCACACACACACACCATGGGAAACAAGGAGAGACGCGAATCTCTACCGCCATCGTCGCCATCCATCCAACCAGCTAGCAACCCCATCCCCCATCCAACACAGTAACAAACCCCCCTTTCTCAACCCACGAGACCTTTCCAACTACACCTTCAACGTAGAAACTCACGTATCCACCAACCCCCTTCTGGCGAGACAAACGCTCACACTCGAAGTCTTTCTAACAATATGATTTGTGTGTATATCCCCCACCTCTACTATATCAGCTTTCCCACCATCATCATAAACAATTGTGCATCGCCTGCCTCGTGAAATGATATCGTATGGTGCACATGCAGAGAGCTGTGCGTGGTGGTGGACTTCTGAGGGAATGGGCTCGGGTTCACTGTGTAGGTGACATTGTGTTTTGTATATGGGGTGTGGACGGCGGGTTTGTTCATGTTTTTTGGCTTCTTGTTTCTTGTTTCTTATCGCAGTATGGTTGTGGTTGGGCATTGTGCTTAAACTGTCCTGTACTTGTTCCCAGAGACTGCCGGTGAGAGAAAGTGCTGGTCACTGGGGAATGCTGTCTGGTTTGCGAGTCACTGGGTATATGGTGAGTATGGGTCCGGCGTTCATGTTGAGGGTGAGGCTGGGGACGTAGTATGACGGATTCACAGCGCGGTTGAATGTTGTGGAAAACGCCCCGAATTCTCGAGAAGAGTTGTTGGAGACGACAAAAAGGAAGCTGAAGGAAGACACTGCTTCTCAAATTGTGAACACGTGCGCGGGAGGCGTGAGATATCCTATCCCATGCTTTGTGAGCGAAGAAGATTCTATTTCTCCAGTCCAACAGTCGTTCGAAGATAGATGAGAGAGACAGAGTCCTAGAACAAGTCGTGAACCCTAACGACGATGTGGAGGTCATGCTTGTCAGTATCTGATGCGGTGGCTTTGGGTTCATTCTCGCCCTCACCCATGCAAAGAACGTGTTTATTGGGATATAACGCTGAATACTGTTCTACTTGTTCTTTACTGCATTTATATCATCCGATGTCTACTTGTGTACTTCGTGCGAGTACTCTTGTCTATCTTTGTGATGCAGTTTCAAGTATCAGTAGAGTTACACGTTTTATCAAACTCAACTACTCACCGTCACGACAAGCAACAAACCCCCAATCAGAGCAAAGAGTCGATTAATAAACGTATAACTCGCAGCTTACTCCCTCGAACGAAGCCATAACCATCTACATAATATATATCACCATACTTACAGCAACTTCACCCTATTAATTCTCATCAACCTCGCCCGTCCAAACCGCCGCAACAGATCTACATGTCCATCTTGCATTCTCTTCCACGCTTCCCTCTTCACCATCTCACCACCCGCATAGTCCCGCATCCCATCCCTCTCCTTGACCTTCGCGTCATGTCCAGGTACCACTTTCTCCTCCTCATACCGCGTAGGCGCGAGTATATGCACCTCTTGCCTTGCTTTCTCCACGTCGTGAGTGAATGTCATCCAAGGCACGCCCAAGACTGCTAAGCATGCGATGATTTTGGCGCGGGCGTTGAGGCGCTCTGTGCGCTCCCAGGTTGCGAGTGTGGTGGTGGGGGGCGGAGGGATGTCGTCGAGGGAGGGGGATGTGAGGCGTTGAGTGACTGCGCGGGAGACGAGGAGGCGGTATTGTGCGGTGGGGGAGGACATTGTGAGGTTTCGCGAGAGAGAGGGAGAGAAGAGAGGTGGTACTTTGGATAGATAGATCTAGATCAGTTTGTGCTACCAACAACACAGCTCTATATTCACACCTACTCACTGAAGTCATACAGTAACTTCACCTCCCTCCTTCCAAAACCCTGCACATCACCGTATACACCCTACCCTACAAACGCAGCCCATCGCCCAAAACAGCCCCATACCACACCATACCCACCAGCCCCACCAAATTCACCAAACTGCTCACACCATGCAGCACACCGAACTGCTTGTTAAGCGCCTGCATCTCCTTACTATGCGGCCCAGCATCATAGCTCTTCTTCCCATCCCTCGTCTCCTGATGTTTCCTCAGCCCCATGACCTGCGTCGTCTTCGGGCCGACGTAGACCCAGTTCAGCAGCCCGGTGATAGCCATGGTAGCGATGAGCCACGCGCTCAGTGAGTCTTTGCTGCTCGCTAGGACTGATGCGGACGGGGAGACAAGGGAGTTGAGTAGGGGGAGAGTTGAGAGTAGGCGTCGTGGTCCCGAGGGGTGCGTGAGCAGCATTACGATGGGCGTGATGGTTTGGAGCGTGAAGTATACTGGGAAAGTGTGCTTTTGTAGCGTGGAGAATTGGGGGCGCGGGAGCACGCGGAAGGCTACGATGCCGCTTACGAAGGACTGGAAGAGCGTGGAGCCGAGGAGAGTGCCATAGCTGGTTGTGTTAGAGGGGTCTGGTGCAGGGGAGAAGGAAGGAAAGTACCTGAGGAGATGGTATGTTGTCGGGGACTTGAACGAGGCGAGGGACATTGTTGCGGGTGGAATTGTTTAATTGGAGAGTCGGTTGTTGAAATTGTTGTTTGAGATGTTGCTGCTCAAGGTTTATAGACGTGGAGATGATTCGAATGGCAAAGGACGGCGCCACTTGATCATGTACCAGCTCTTGCCGCGGTCGATGAGCTCACGACATTTGACACGCGAGACCCTGCATCGCACTACGCCAAAAGCGGTCACGCTCGCAACCCCACCAAATCCATCTCATCCCACCCACCAACACGCGCATCGTCAAACTTCAACCATGCTCCTCCCCTCGCTCATCACGCTGCGACGTCCAACCGACACGCCTCTCGCTCCAGAAGACATCTTCGGGGATTCCCTGGGCGGCATCTTTGTCGACGATTTACAGAATCAACATGGCGATGATCCTGATACCGTTATTGTGTATAGAAATGCAAAGTACGGGGAACTAGAATTTCGCACCGCAGACGTAAATGGGGAAGAGCAAAGACGAAAGTTCGCCCACTATCTCTGGAATGCCGGTGTTCTGATGGCGGAATTGATTGGTGGTCGCCCGGAGGAAAGTAGCAAGGAGCAAGATGATGAGGGCTGGAGGGACGGCAATTGGTGGGTTGATAGAGAGGATGAGGCAAAGTGGAGTGTGAAGGGTACTGAGGTTCTGGAGTTGGGCGCGGGTAATGACTGCACGATTTGAGCTGAAAGAGACGGTACTGAGATGCATTGCAGGCGTAGGACTAGGCGGTGTCATGAGCGCGTTGACAGGCGCGAAAGAGGTACAACTCAACACCTCACCTGTCTGAAACTTGACCGCGCTAACAGGCCTTCCAGGTCGCCGTAACAGACTATCCAGCGCCTCCTATCCTCGACGCAATCACCACCAACATCTCGAAGAACGTCCCGGCGCACCTTCGACCCCACGTCACTGTCCAAGGACACCTCTGGGGCGACACCACGTCCGACTTTGCAGTTGCAAACGCCCACCGCTACACGCGCATCCTCGCCGCCGACTGCTTGTGGATGTTGTACGAGCATGCGAACCTCGCCAAGTCCATGCTGCACTTCCTCTCAGACTCTCCCGAAGCGCGCATATTCTGCATAGCCGGATTCCACACCGGTCGAGCGAAAGTAGCGCCGTTCTTCGAAGAAGTGATTCCCCAGCACGACCTCGAAGTGGAGGAGATATTCGAGATGAACGCAGACGGCAAGCGACGTCCCTGGGCGAAGGAGCGCGACGGCGGGCGCGAGGACATTGGCGAGCGGAAGAAGTGGCTCGTGTTGGCGCAGATACGGCGGCGTGTTCCAGCATAGGTAGCTCGAGCAAGCCCCCCCCTTACACAGACAGACAGTGCTCTCACCGTAGTCCTCACACCCTCTTAAAGCACAGCGTGACCACACTCGACCCCGTCTTGCCCCCAAACGTGAAACTCGGATACTTGACCTTACCCTCAAACTCCAGCCCACTCCCCTCACCCTCAAACCACCCCCTCAGCTCCTCCTCCGTCCAATTACAGCTCGTAATCAAGAACCGACCCCCCTTCCGCACCAACGGCTCAACCCTCTCCCGATACCCCTCACACACACGCCGCCCCTGCGCATCCGTCTCCTGAGACAGGCAAATCGCATCAAACGTGCCCTTATCCAGCACGACATCAAACCCGCCCCCCAGCCATGTCCCAGGCGCCTGCGATAGGATATCCCACTCCATAAACGCAATATCCGCATACTCCTCCCCCTCATCCCTCCTCTTCCCATCCAAAATCTCCCCCGCAAGCCCAACACTCTGCGCAGAGTAATCGACCCCAACCATCCCGCCGCTCCACCCCTCCTCCCTCAACGCAAAAAGTAAATGTCCATTCCCCGTCCCTAAGTCCAGAAACCTCGTCGCTCCATCTTCATCGTCCTCTTTGCGCAAACACCCCTCGTCTTCCAAATCTTCCAGAAACCCTAGCATGCGCTCCTCGGCGCCCGCGTCGCTGAACCATATCGTGCCTTCGTCGGCGGCGTTGGAGGAGAAGTTTTGCCGCTCGGTGGTGTAGGCTGTGTCCCAGTAGGATTTTGTGCCTAGGGCTGAGGGGTCGAGGTGTGTGGGGGTTGTCATTTTGGGCTGTTTGTTCGGGTTGGGTTTGTGGTGGAGGGGTAGAGTCTAGGTGGGGTTCGTGAGATTTTTTGGAATGCGGGGTGGGGGATTAGCGAGGGGAGGGGGTGTGAGGGTCTAGTCTAGTTTGTGAGACGTTGTGGGTTATGGTTATGCGAGTGAGAGTCTGTGATTATTTGCGCGGGCTTTTGACGGTGGTTGAATGAGAAGGGTATGGCTTCTGTGGTTATATGAGTTTGGGAGTTTTGGTCGCGATTGTCTCGAAGCTCTTGCTTTTCTGTTCAACGCTTCAATCGGATCTGTAAATGAGGATGTTCACGTTGAGTTGCAGAAGCCGACCAGTTCGAATACGCAGTAACCATACATTCGAATATAATTACTATTACATTGCTAGTTGTTACATGAGTTAAGACGAGCCCACCTTAATCTCAACCTACTGAAACAAACAATAAAAAAAACTGCCCATGACTAAAATAACAAGGTAACAAAGTACAAAGCACAACAAAAGTCCACCATACTCGTTCTCCCCAAACGTCGTCGCCTTAGCCAGCAGTATAGTCTGCATGCCCTCAGTACACTTTACACATCTCCATCCGAGGCCGAAAAAGGCACCAGAGGCATCCATCCTGTATCATACACTATTAATCATCTCTTTCGTCCCCTTTCGTCTTGCGCAATGCCCGAAAACTTGACTTCTCCACCCTCGATGCTTTGTTCGACGTGATCCGT
The DNA here is from genome assembly GCF_010015815.1 of Dothidotthia symphoricarpi CBS 119687. Classification (NCBI taxonomy): domain Eukaryota; kingdom Fungi; phylum Ascomycota; class Dothideomycetes; order Pleosporales; family Dothidotthiaceae; genus Dothidotthia; species Dothidotthia symphoricarpi. The sequence continues at coordinate 792,867 of NW_022985026.1, forward strand.
GTCCGGCACCTTGAACGCACTTTCTTCAAATCCTGGTATGTGCAAGTTCGTCTGGCCCGCTAAGATTTGCTGGGTATACGAGCCCTCCGCCAGAGAAGGAGAGTACGGGGTGGCTGAGAGCCCACTTGTGCTATAACTAGCAGGGCTGTGGCCAGAGTAACTCAATCCAGAAACGGAACCCCGGTCTGCAACAGACGAAGGTGACTGGCGCGATGGTAGTGAGTGATGCATTGCCGACTGTTCGTGCAACGATTTTCCTAGCGTCGGCGAATACTGTGGGTTGAGAGTAGAAAACGGTTTATGTGTTGACGAGGACGATGACTCGTATAGAGATGACGGTCGTGAACTAGACGTGCGAGCTGTGGCGAGCGAAGGCAGCTCTGAACTCGACGCCAGATTTGGAGAATATGAGGCGGGTTCATAGAGAGATGACCGACGTGAGCCGCCTGACGCATTGTAGAGACGCTCTAATTGGGCGGTATATGACTCCCCAGATGGAACTGCCGATTCATAGAGAGATGACGGCCGGGACGAGGAGTGTGAGCCTGACGGATGGTAGAGGCGCTCCGTTAGGGGTTTGGACGTGTCATGATACGACGTTGGTCCGTCTGCGACAGACCCATGACGCGACCGATCCGACGTTACTGGCCCTCCATACGGACGACTCGAAGAGTCTCGCGAAGATGAGCCGTAAGACCCAATCCTTGGTGAGTGTTCACCAGCTCTGGCCGTATCAGGAAACTTGGAGTCACGATTGACTGATGCGAGTTCTTGCAAAATGGACGGATGAGAAACGCTAGTAAGAGAAGACTGCTGCGGTGTAGAAGCACTAAACAAACCAAGTGCATCAGGAAGACCCTGCTGTACAGAGGGGACGTGCTTTCCTGCATCGTGTATAGCAGGAATTTCATCATTCATGCTGGGTCTCGCGATCGTGGAGCCCTGCGTTGAAGTTGGTACATACGCGATTGACTTGTCAGAAGTGGAGGGGAGCCCACCAGAGGGTTCATGTGTGGGCTTGTCTGTACCAAGCCCGACAAGGTCTTTTCCAGCCTGTAACAATCCTGTGAGGGTGGAACCCTCAGAAGAGGGATTTTGCGAGCTCGTACTTTGAGGAACGGTAGGAGAAACACTAGACGAGGTTTGTGGTGGCGTACCCGCACCTATTCCGATGAGGTTCTGTCCGGCTTTGATGAACGAGGACAATGTGTTGTCTTCTTCGGGTTCAGACGTGGATCTTTCTGTCGTAGTAGGTTGCTGCGTTGCTGATGGTTCTTGTGCGGTCAAGCTGGGAAGTAAGCTGGTGATGGAGGAAATCAGTCCAGCTGGTTGGTCTGGTTGGCTGGTGGTGTTTGATACCGGCGATTTCTCTTCCTTCGAAGGCTGCCCAGAAACATCTTGTGGAGTTGACACCTGTTTGGTAGACGGAGACTGCTCATCCACATTCTGCGGCGTTGACGCCTGTTGTGGAGGGAAAGGGAGCACCTCCTTGACAACCTTCCTGTTATCGATCTCCTTTTCAGCAGGCTTCTGCTCTGTGGATCCCTGTGGTGTAGATGACAGTGACCCGTCAACATCCTTAGTTGAGGAGGGAATGGGCGCAGCGTCGTTGTGTGATGGGGACGATTCAACGGCCCGTTCTCCAACAACGTCATCGTGCGGGGATGGAGCGGGCTCCTCACGGGTGATGTCTGGTTTCGCAGAAGAAGATGAATCGGTGCTGCTCTGTGGTTTAGGGTGGGATGAACCAGCGACCTCTTTGGAAGCGGATTCTGGTCGAGCATCCTCCTGCAGAGGAATAAATGGACCCGAAGCATCTTTCGAAACAACGTCATCATTGGCGACAGGATCCTGCTTGGCAGCAACCTTCTCCGCGACAACGTCTTCAACAACGTCTTTCTTGACGTCGTCCTCGACTGCGACAGCTTTTGGTTCAGCGACATCCTTCTTCGAGGGAGAATCTTCTTCGGTAACGTCTTTCTTCAACCCAAGGTCCTGCTCGGGGATATCTTTCTTAGCAACATCCTTGTAAGAACTTCCCGTTTCAGGGACGTTTCCAGCATGAGGACTCTGATCAGTGACATCTTTCTCGACTACATCGCTCGGTTGAGCTACGGCTGGTTCGTGAGTACTTGGCTTGGCGGCACCTTCGCTGTCCTCAACAGCTGGTTTGTTCTCAGCGACATTCAGCTTGAGGAACTCCTGCTCGGGTTCTTTCGGGGCAGAATCCCGCTCTGTAACGCGTGCTTGCGAGGGTGAAGTGGGCTCGTTCTTCTCCTGTCTGCCAAACTCTGTGCCGAAGTCTGACATGGTGAAGCCTGGCTTAAAGACTCCAGTCTCTCCAGAAGAGGGCTCTGGTACACTCTTAGAGGCGGCCGGGGAGTCGGCCGAGTCGTCGATCACTGCAGAATCTTCTGGCAGCGTTCGCAGCGGTGGGTTCGGATGTTCATCATTTTTCAAATGTTCAAACTCAACCAGCGAAGACCGGCGGAGCTGCTCGAGCTTCTCTTCAGGGTTCTGTATACGTAGTAAAGTCAGCCTTTGCACATGATCTCAAACACAAATCGCAATAATAACATCAATACACAAAAGCAATGCAATAAACAATGTGACGGCCTGCTCGATATGCGCAAGTGAGTACGAGTCGCACGTGTCGTCGGATTGGTTATACAATCTCATTCGCCTGCATCGAGTCCGAAACCATTTCGAAGGTGAGCCAATTGAACCGGTTGACAATGTTGAGAAATTGAAAAACTGAAGAAACGGGTTGGGACGTTTTCTCATATTCAAGATCCATTGTGGTCACTGCTACTGGCTCTCCTTCGAGTTTGATGCTTGACGGCGATCACGTATGACTAAAGTTAGTAGATCTGCTACGCCCGCAGTGGCAGACGCAAGAGTTTCGCGTCGACAGAGGAAAGATCAGATTCCGAACCTACCCATTCAGTTTGGTCCGGCACTCCAGTAGCAGCTGGCAGCTCTCCTGTACCATCTCTCTCTCCTCCCCAGAATGTTGGTCGTTTCTGTGGCGCAGGCGTCACAGGAAGACTGGGTCGCTCAACAGCTGACGGGAAATCGGTCAGAATGAGACTCTCACGACGGCTTCGGCGCTCTGGTATGGGCGAGCTGATGTCTTGCGTGCCTGTCATGTTCTGAAGAACTTGAGGACTACCCCGCTTGACTTGGGAGTCCATGATGGAGCGTACGTAGTTGTCGATTCCTGGAACGTTGTCCCATGCATTACCGTTGTTGTGCTGGAAGGATTGCCATGACTCGTCAACTGCTTTCGGCGGGGAAGAGTGACCAGAGCTTGCGGCTGTACCCTTGTCGTCCGGGAAGTGGACAGTAGAGAACGCATGCGTTGGCGGTGAAGTTGCAGGAGCTGGTGTCGGCTCAGATGGAAGGTCCTCGGCGAAAACACGCGTAGCCCTGGCCCTATCAGGTTGTCGCTCCCACGGAAAGATAGGGTTCAGTGTCTCTGCAGGTTTGGCATTAGGCACTTGATACCACATGTCTGTCGGAGGATGTGGGTATGTTCCCGGCGCCTTGAATAAATCGCGACTATCACTGAAGTTGTACGTCTGAGTCGGGAAGTTGGCAGCTTCAGGTTTCGACTGTACTGGCGGTCCGGACCTGTGCTGTGTTAGTACACGCTAGGATAAGTTACGAACAGCGCCTACCTAGTTGCATCCCACGGGTTGTCAGAGGCAAGCTCAGAGTCGTTCAGGTGCGGCTCGGCAGAAAGATCGGGGTGGTTGGCGTCTTTAACCTCGTCCTGAGCATGCTTGTCATGCACCGACCACCAGTGACCTAGAAGCTCGTTGTAGACGTTGGACGCGCTAGATCTGCCTGAGCGATGGCCTGTCCATGGCTTGTCCTTGCCGATGAAATGGACGGCATTGATGTCCTTCTTGTAGTGTTGATATGCCGGCTCCCACTGATACTCGGCGTTTGGTGTGGTGTTGTAGGTGAACTTGAGACGCTGCCAAGGTCGGTTCTCGTAGTACTGGTTCAACAAGCCCTGGTCCGCACCATCGAAGCTCTCTCCGGAAGATGCGAGGGTGTGCAGTGCCCAGTACTGGGACATATCCGGCGTCAACACCATGACACCGCTGTTGAAAGCATCGGGCCAGCCAATGTCTGGCGCGGCAGCGAAAGGTGCCTCGATGTCAAACAGCTCGTCCAAGGCTCGAAGCGCCACCACATCAGCATCGAGATAAACGATCTTACGGAACCTAGTCTGTCGCCATAGAGCGATCTTGGTGAATGCATAGGACAAGTCAGGGCGTCCCATAAGATAGAGATTGGCGAGGTTGGGGCTCCGCAGGCGCTCGACAGGTATCACGTAGTCGTAGAGAGCTCTCAGCCGAGTGATGGTGTCGGCAGACAGAGTTTCCATAGTGACGAGCACGGCAAGCTTCTTCGTAGTGCCGGCATCGCGCAGGGAATGAGAGAGAACAGCGGCACCTAGCAGAAAAGTTAGTTCGGCGTCGATGAAGTTTTCCAGGGCGCGTAAAGAGGGATTGGAGCATGTTTCTCAGCCCACGAGCTCTGATATGCATCGTGCGGTGCTACAGTCTGTGTTTTACGTACCTGGTAGGTAGGAATCGCTCATAAGAAGCTGTATGGCTGATTAGCTTGCATGCCTGATTGCACCGCCAACGGGAAACTTACTGTGCAGTACACATCTTCGAGAGGCTGAGCCATGATGACGATGGCGAGGAGGAGACAGTAGCAGCTCTCAGAAAGAGAGTACGGTGCCTCTTAAGCGGGCGAGCTGAGAAGTCGTGCAATTGTCTTCAGGGTTCCCCGCAGTGATACGTGAAGCAAGTGTCGATCTCAGCGTTGTTCACTGATAGCGAGCAAGAACTGGATTCGCGGAGGGGTAGCAGGAGCTCGAAGACTGTAGAACAACGGGGCAGCAGGTCAATTAGGGTGCGAACACTCTTGGGTCGTGTTCGAAAGACAATTCTGTTGAACTATCGGAAAATTAAGAAGGTTGGTATCTAGCACGCTGGCTAGGTAATCGTTGAGAGATGGGCGGGCTGCCAAATAGCTACTAGGGAGCTTGTGCTTGGACCACCCAGAAAAACAGAGATGACGCATGGCGCGGTATCAGCGCACTTGCCCATCACTTGATTTCTTCCCCCTCTGTCACTTGACGCTGTCCGTCCTTCGCAATCAGTAGTCTCCACTTGACTGTCGTCATCTCTGCAGCTCAATGGCTGCTCGTCGAGGCCCAGCCACCTCATGAGGAAGTAGCAGCAGCGCTTGCTGCAGGTAACCGCCAGTCGTATGATGGCACGCACTACGATAGTGCGAGTTCCATGCCCTCCACCAGTTCTTTTCGGTCAAGGGCATCTTAATCCCCGCACGCGCGGGAGATGTGGAGCATCGAAAGAGACCTGCATTTTGCTTCTAGTTGTCATCCCGCCTGGTACGCTTGCCTTAGTCGTCTCTATATGGATATTCAGCCGCGCATTAGCTGGCAACAAATGCATAGGTAGCCATCGCGAATTGTCATCTTTGCACGCGTTCTGTGCTTCGAAGAGAAGATGAGCACCCCCACCAAGCAAACAATACTTTCGTAGCTCAGACACGAGACGCTTTGGGCGCGTACGCTCCCAACATTTTGCCCCAAGCGCTCATAACAAAACATCTAGATTGCAAATACGTTAGATAGACTAGTACTCGCTTTGTATCGCAGACATCTTGTCGCCATGCCACGCGCAAGCTAAACATACCCACAGCACATCAATGCAAAAGCCTCCAGCCCACTCCAACTAACACACCGCTGTAAGCAAAAAAAAAGTATCGCGATCCAAATCAATTGCGACAAAGCAGCCCGTTTCGTTTCAACTGCGCACCGAGGCATGCATGTATGCACCCACCCCCGCCACAACACCCCACCAAAACACACATCACGTATCCTCGCATCTCGCCTCTCGCTTAGCCTCCGCGCTCCGTGCCTCCCAGCAAGATCCCCAACGCAACCTCCTGTCACGAAAAATGGCACAGCTTTCTAATGTTGTCAGCAAAACAGCAAGAACATCAACATCGTTACTCATCACAACCAGTACCTAGTTAATTAGCTATTTCACGCAAGGTTAAAAATGTTACCACCCTTTAGTAAGTTAACTTTTAGAAAACCCCTTCGCAAGGTCAGGCTACTGCATACTAATCAAGAATGTATCTTATTAACATATCAAAAAGCTGTGCTGTTTTTCGTGACAAGGGGATGCGATTGAACGACGAGATAATTTTCTCGCTTCCCCATGCGCACAGAACAAAAACAACAATATCGCTGATACGCCTCGCATATGACCCGTGATATGACAACGCAGGAGCAAAAAAATGTGACTTGTCTGAGGCTTGAACTCAGGACCTTCAGTGTACTAACAGTAATGTTAGACTGACGTGATAACCAACTACACCAACGAGCCGTGATTTTGTTTGATGAGAATTCTGCGAACTTATTGGAATATAATTTTTGTGTGCAAAAAAATTCACGAGACGTGAGGGTTCGACGATGGACTCGATGCTTGGAGAACACGAGGATAAGTGTTTCAGGAGCTTATATTGTATATTGTACATCAGCGACGACGCAGAAGAAGGCAAAAGGGGGTATATAACAACAACCGCACTATCTCAACCACTAAACCCACACATCACGCCGCCGCGATCCTCCCCGCGCCCAGCACAACCCAAAACGCCTCCTCCCTCTTCTCCCTCCCGCTCTTCTCGCCGCGCGAGTCACCCAGCCCCCTCTCCTCTGCATTCGCATCAGCCTCGAACTCCAGCCTAACAAACACCGGAATCTCCAGGACATCGTCATCCTCCTCGAGCGCCTCATCAGCACCCACCACACTCGCCTTGCGCGCAGCACTCCCGCCGGTCTGCGCGGACGCAGCAACCGAGTCAAGAAAGCCCGGCACAACCTCGATAACAACACTCGTCCAATTCCTGCCCTGATCCCACGGCTTACCCGCCTCGATCTGCCCGTCGGCATTCATGACCGACCCGCGGCGCACGGCGGGCACGGCAGAGCTCAGCGCGTCGTCCCAGACGTCCGTGTTAGCGCCGACTTCGAACTCCGGGCACAGGATGGTGATGCGGGAGTGGACGTTCCCCGGGGTTGTGCTTGCGGTGGCGAGGGTGACGCGGATGGGGTCGAACAGGGGGTTGCTGAGGTGGAGGAGGAAGTGAGTTGGGATGCCTGGGCGGAGGGTGTTGTAGTTGAAGGGCGGGGTTGTGGAGGGGATTGTTGCGGGGCCGAACATGGAGGGGTTTGTGTTTGGGGATTGCAGGGCGCGGATGCTGATGCGGGGGGTGTGCTCGAGGGCGACGACTTTTATCTTGTAGCGTGTTGAGGTGATTTTGGATTCGGGTTTTGAGAGGATGTGCCGGCAGGTTCGGCACCGTTTTGAGCGCTTGGTGCAGAGGAGGGTTGCGGTGGGGCGTAGTTCGGCGTCGAAGCGTATGTAGGGGTTTATTTGGGCGAGCTTCTGGGCGGGCGAGAGCGTGGCGCCCCATCCGTCTTTTTTTATGCGCTCGATTGCGGCGAGGTCTGAGGCTGGGTCGTGGATGGTGAGACCTTCGAGCTCTGAGGCGGCTTCGCGCATGGGGGCGGGCTTGTTGCGCTTCTGCTTCTTGGAGCCTGTCGTCGAGTAGAGGTTCATGATGCGCGAGTAGGCCGATGGCGAGGAGAAGTTGAGGTCGTGGGTCGAGAAGGGACTGGCGGGCGTCTGGGCCTCGATCTGGGCCCTGTAGAAGGCGCTGAGGTTGGAGAAGATGTCGTCACGGGTTGGTGTCTCGCCTTCTTGTTCTGCATCACCAGACGCCGACTCTTCTGACGGAGAGAGCACAGGCCGCGAGTCTCGCTGCCTTGCCTCCAGCTCCCGGCGCCGCTCGCGCTCCTTGTCCCTTTCCTTTTGCGTGGGTATGGGCTTCCCCCCATTGGCGATCTTAGCCAGCTGGCCGTGGATGCCCGTGTGCTTCTCGAACTCGACGCCCGTCTCGACGGTGCTCCAATGGCAGTAGGGACAGGCCAGGATGTAGGGCCCGCCAGCCGCCGACGGGGCGTCCGGGTTCTCGAGCGAGTTGGTCATCAGCGACGAGGTGCAGACGGGGCAGCTGAAGCAGCAGCGCGTGCATCTATTCCCGTCGCTCTTGACGACGGAGCTGGGCACCTCGAACAGACAGGCGGGACAGAACCAGTTCAGCGTCTCCTCCATGACGCAGCGCGGACATCGTATCTGCTGGCAGTCCTCGCAGTAGAGCAGGTGCTCGAGCGGGTAGAGGGCGTAGTTGGAGCGCGGGCTGCGCGGGTCGAAGTTGCGCTCCTCCTCGTCGACGTCGGCGGCCGTGTGCGAGGCGCGTTTGGCCGACTTGGTCGTGTTGTTGTCGTAGCAGTCGCATGCGTAGTACGTGTAGGGGAATGCCTGTGCCATGATCCTCCTCTTGTCTGCCGTCCTCCCTCCGCAGTGAGCTGGTCCCTCGAGGTGGTCGAGTCTCGAATGTTGGAGGCTGTCGGTGAAACAAAGTGCCGAAGCTACTTCTCATATGCAGCGTCTTGACATCATTGTCTGGCTGGCGTCTTTCAATTGCACTGCTCTCTCTTTACAAAGTCCTCCCTCATTGATACTGCATAATCCTCGCAACATGACGACCTTTTCGATCCGCGCTTTCATCCCGCCATTGACGCGCCGATGCGTGCCCCTCCAAACAACGCGTCGCTACGCCGTCCAAGCTCCCGGAGCTCCAACACTCGAAATATTCAGTAACCAGCAAAAATGGATGCAAAAAGAAAGAGCTGCGTCCAATGCAGAGACCAGCAGGAGCGTAGACTACCTGAGAGATGAGGTCGCCTCACGACTGTGTGAGCGAGTATTGGTATGCTTTTTGCCTCATACCTTGCTCGTCTATCACTAACATGTCCAGGACATCAATCGCCACTTTCCACAAGTCCTCGACCTCGGCGCCAATGCCTGCAATATAGCCCGCATGCTCACTCTCCCCTCTGAAGAGACTCCAGATAAAGGCCCGCGCTCCAAACGCATCGGGACCATCACCGCCGCCGAGTCCTCCGAGACACTCTTGTACCGCGACGCCGACCTGCCCTTCAACAAGGAGGTCGACATCGTCCGACAAGTTCTGCCGACCTCTGAGCTGCTGCCCTACGAAGCCAGCACATTCGACGCTGTTCTGAGCAGCTTGAGTTTGCACTGGATCAACGACCTGCCATCTGTGCTGGCCCAAGTCAACCACATCCTGAAGCCAGACAGCCCCTTCATGGGCGTTATGATGGGCGGCGACAGCCTGTACGAGCTGCGCACCTCTCTTCAGCTGGCCGAGCAGGACCGCCGGGGTGGCGTGTCAACACACACTTCCCCTCTGGCTGATGTGCGAGACGTGGGCGGGCTTTTGCAGAAGGCTGGCTTCAACCTTCTCACTGTTGACGTGGATGACATTATCATCGACTTCCCCGATACATTCTCCCTGATGAAGGATCTCCAGGCCATGGGCGAGTCCAATGCGGTGCTGGGTCGTGAAAAGGGTGGAATACATCGGGATGTCTTGCTAGCTGCCGATGCGATCTATAGGGAGTTGCATGGCAATGAAGACGGTACCCTGCCAGCGACCTTCCGTCTGATCTATATGATTGGCTGGAAGCCCAGTCCTACTCAGGCGAAACCCCTGGAGCGAGGCACCGGTATGTTCAGCATCAAAGACTACCTGGAGAAGAACAAGGGCGAGGGCGGGAAAGAGTGAATCTGAATAGATATGGAAGCCCAACTCCACGCACAGAGCATCGTCTCACTCTGCCACATCACAAATCTAGCCACCATCTGAGAGGCAACTTTGACCAATTTCTATACTCTCCTCTCTCTCTCTCTTTCTTTCGAGCATGTCCTCTGTGATCCGTCTTGTCTTGAGAATTATCCAAGTCTGCCGACACACACGCAAGAGCTGGCTCACGTCATATGCTCGCCATTTCGAAGATATTCTCAATCCTGCCTCGCTGGAGCCAGTTGAATCGATCCAACAATCTCATCAATTTCCTTCATCACTTCCGGTGTAAGCTTGTCCAACGCCTGCAGCGCCGCACAGTTCTCGACGATCTGCTCCGGCCGCGACGCCCCCGTGATGACAGACGACACATTAGGGTTCTTCAAGCACCACGCCAGTGAAAGCTGAGCCTGGCTGATACCGAGTCTATCAGCAATGGGCTGAGCAACATTAGCGAAACACACCCTGAACCAGAAAGCGCCCACTAACCTTGAGTTTCCTCGCCTTACCAATCATCCCCCTCCACTCCTCATTCCCATACGCCTCCCTCATCCCATCCACAAACCTATCATTCTTGTTCGAAAACCGCGACCCCACAGGCGGCGCCTCAGGCGAATCATCATACTTCCCACTCAGCACGCCAAACTTCAACGGCGAAAAAACAGTCAACCCAATCCCAAACCTACTATACAGCCGCTGAAACTCCCCCTCGACCTTCTCCCGCGCAAGCAGATTATACTGCGGCTGCTCCACCACCGGCCCCACCAAACCAAGCTGCTTCGCAACCCCGCACGCCTCGGCGATCTCGTCAGCCGCCCACTCCGACGTGCCCCAGTACAGCGCCCACCCCCGCTGCTCAATCACATAGTTGAACGCGCGCACCGTTTCTTCCATCGGCGTCAGCCGATCTGGGCGGTGCGCATACACAATATCGACGTATTCGAGATCGAGCCTGTTGAGCGACGCGCGCAGACCCTCGATGATGTGTTTCCGCGAGAGGCCGTGGTTGTTGACCAGCACGTCGCCGTTTGCAGCGCCGTAGTTCAGTTTCGTGCTGATTACTATGTCGGAGCGCTTCCAGCCGAATTTCTTGATCGCTTGGCCCATTATTATTTCGGATTGCCCGCCTGAGTAGGACTCGGCGGTGTCGAAGAAGGTTATCCCGCTGGTGTAGGCGCGGTTCATGCATGTGAATGTTTGCTCTGTGCTGTGGCTTTAGCGATCCGTTGTGCGGATGAAGATGCGAGAAGATGTACCGTTCTCGACGTGCCCGCCGAATGTTAACCAGCCTCCTAGTCCGAGGGCGGAGACGTGCAGCCCGGAGTTGCCCAGTCGCCGGTACTGCATGCCTGTTTTTCGCGGTTCTTCCCACGCCATTGCTTGTTCGTTTGCTTGGTGGATGTCGATATCTAGTAACAATGAAGCTTTATTCGTTCCAATACGAATCGAGGAGTTTCTCGAGATGGAACAAAGGACAGACTGCTGGAGACAAGTAATGACTACGCGAAGCGCACAGGGTGTTTTTTTTCGCGGTTCGCGTCTTTCTCCACCGGTCTGGGCAATCCACTTTCTCATCCTTCCTCCGTCGCATACTTACCTATGCTGTCCTTGATTCCCGCGCCGATCAGACCGCTTCCACATCCCACCGCCTCACCATCTCCTCTTGATCTCCTCGTACACCGCCTCTCTATTGGCTGGACACAGATAGCATGACTGGTATCATTCAACACCACGGCATGGTTTATCCACCACAACAGCAACAGAAAAAACTTTCCTCGCCGTTCATCCGCATCGTTCGCAGTGGGGTATCAGAAGTCGCGTTGTTTCTTTGGACATGACGTCGGATGACATACCCCGTTGGGATTGGGCGCGGCTGTGGGTCTGGGGAAACGTTATTCGGGGGTGCGATTGCGTTATGTGTTGGTGGGGGGAGTGTGGGACTTGAAGTGCTGGGTTTTGGGTGGGTCAGGTAGGTGGGGAGATGGGAGTGGGGCGTTTGTCTTGGTATGGAGAGTGAGGGAACACAAGGTACAGATTTTTTATATGTACATTTTCTACGTTTTGTAGGTTGTTGTGATATTTACTTGGGCTTGATTCTGGAGGGGTTTATACGTGACTAGAAGGGCGTGGGGATTTGCAATTACGTGTATGTAGGAAGGCATATGTCTACTGGTTTGGGAATGCCATGTTCCTTTGCACATATACGGGTAATCCTACAGCTTAAACCGAAAGTCCAACCGCCTATTCCCCTCCCCCTCTCGCGCCCCAATATCAGCCTGATAAGCCGCCCTCTCCCCGCCCGTCATCCCCCTCCACACCCTCTCCTTCGCCCCATTCAGCCTCACCAACACCACCCGCTGAACCGCAAACACCACAAGCGACAGTCCACAAATCGCCACCAGCACCGTATTGCCCTGCTTATAATACGGGCCATCCCACTTACGGTAGATCTGCGAACCAACCAGCGACCCAATCTGCACGATAACATTATACGTCGCAGCCGTAACAGCGCGCTTCCTCACATCAAACGCATTCTCCGAGATCCACGCCGAGACCAGCGGGTGGAAATACGGGTATCCTGAAATCAGCGTGATGAGCGAGAAGCGGTCCCACTCGCGGCCGCCGTCAGGCAGGGTAAGCAGCGCGGTGAGGAGCGGTAGCAGCCAGAACTCGCCGACGATGCAGTGCAGCGTGCGCTCGTTGAAGTAATCGCTGCTGTAGGCCAGGGCGAACATGGTCAGGATTTGCAGCACGGCGGACGGCACGGTCAGCATGTTGGAGGCGAAGGTTGTGAAGCCTAGGCGCTTGAGGGTTAGGGTTAGGTAGGCTTGTACTGGGGATGCGGGGATGTAGGCGATTAGGCCGATGAGGTAGAGACCCCACATTGAGGGGTCGGTCCAGGCGGCTTTTATGTCGAGGAGGGTGGCGGGCTCGTGGAGGAGCGTGAGGCCTTTTGCCGGGTCGTCGCGGAGGATGCGCTGGGGTGGGTTAGTTGGGGTTGTTGGGGATGGGTGGATAGGGGGGCGTACGTTGACCATTATGACTTCCTCGCGCTCGGTGTACCATCCTTTACGCCAGAGGACTGTTTTCGTCGACGTAGGTGACTCGGGCAGCCACACGTACGACACTCCCGCGATGAGCAGCGTCAATAAACCCTCGAGCACGAACAGCCAGAACCAGCCTGGTTTGCCTCCCACGCCGCGCATTTCCAAGATACCAGCAGCCAGTAGGGCAGAAATGACACGCGCAACATTGAGCGAGGACCAAAACGCCGCCAGCCGAATCGACAGCTCCTTGGACGTGTAAAAGTACGTCGCAAACAGCACAACGCCGGGGATAAACCCGCCCTCGCACAGCCCCAGAGCCGCGCGCGCCAGGTAAAAAGACGTGCGATCGTGCATGAAGGCCTGCGCCCACGACACGGTGCCCCACGCGACCATCATGCTGGGCAGAATCCACTTGAAGCCGTAGCGCTTGGTGAGGAACTGGACTGGGAATTCTGCGGCCAGGAAACAGAGGAGTTGGATGGTGGTGCCGTTGTTGTAGTCGTCGCTTGTGAGGTTGAGGTCTTTGAGGAGGTTGTCTGCCAGCGCGTTGGAGAGGGAGCCGCGATCGAGTTGCAGCGCGAACATCATGATGCAGAGCCAGGCGAGCAGGTGGAGGTCGGTTTTCAGCACGACGCGGCGCTCTTCGGCGGCGGTCCAGGAGGCGTGCGGATCGAAGCGGTGGCGGCCTTCGTAGCTGGGGGGGTTGGTCAGTGAATGAATGGATAAGAAGGGGGGTTTGGCGGAGAGTAAACGTACGCGTCGTGCGGTGGGACGATGTCTGCGAGCTCTTCTCTGCCGACTTTTGTAGGCGCTTTGAGCGATTCTGCGTCCTCGCTGACCCGCGTCTGCGGCGCGGTCTCGATATCAGCACCACCCATCTTGACAGCCTTGAGACGACTTTCGAGTAGTCTTCAAGACTGAAGTCTTGGATTGGATATGCGCTGAAGATTCACCCTTCTTACCAGTGTAGCCGTATTTAAAGAACCAAGACATGCATGGCGCAATCGCTGTGGATTCCAACGCAATTGCACCGTTGCCTCTACTGTAGTCGTCGACCCCACCCCGCGCCGTATGCCGGGGTATGGAGATTCCAAGTATACGGTAAGGCCTCGCTCTTCTTCCCGTTCGCGGCAGTGTTCATCCGCATGTAGCAGCCTAGTCCGGTTTGGTATGCATACCCGATGACGTGCTGGAGCTCTTGCATGTGAGTACCTAGCATTGCGGCATGCCATAAGATGCTCCTGACGTCCGGAAAGTAGATTCCTTTGGGATAGCTTTCTACGACTAATTCTGCCGCAGTTCGTTGCTGTTGGAATTACTTGTTTGAGATATTTCTGTTACGCTGTTGAATTGTCACTCAAGCGGTAGGATGCCTTCTGTTGAGCAAGTTGGAGGTGACCAGGCGAATATGGGTATAGTGGGCGGCCATCCTGATGCGAGGACGAGGCTGCGGGAGCCACTGTCGTACTCAGGGTCGTTAGACGACTTCAAACACCAAGACTTGACGCCGGTGATTGGACGGGAGTTTGAAGGCCTTCAAGTGACCGACCTGTTGAAATGGGGCGACGAGAGAATCAGAGACCTCGCGGTTACAAGTATGTCTTGTGGTGCATTTGATTCAACATGACATCTGATTTGATGTAGTTTCGCAACGCGGAGTTGTCTTCCTTCGGGATCAGATTGTATCGCCCACACAGATGAAAGACTTGATGCTGCGCCTCACTGAGTTGTCTGGATGCGTATGTCTCCCTCCATCGATGCAGTAGTCCAATACAAGCCGTTCATCGTTTTGCTCTGAACAAGCTGTCGGACAACGACCATCACATACCACACCAATCATTCACGATTGCTAACACGCCCCAGCCCCAATCCTCAACCCTACACATCCATCCCCTCACCGAGGAAGGCTCCGAACTCGGCGACCAAATCTCCGTTATCAGCAGCGAAAAGCAGAAAAAAGGTGGCGGCCTGACGCACCAACTCGCCGATGTCTCGCGCTTCGCCTCGGCCGGGTGGCACACTGACATATCCTTCGAGAACGTGCCGTCCGACTACGCGATGTTGAAAATTCACACTCTACCCCCGACGGGCGGCGACACGATGTGGGCCTCTGGATACGAAATTTACGATCGTTTAAGCCCGGCGATGCAGACGTTCCTTGAGGGACTGACGGCGACGCATGATGCGCGGTTCTTCTTAGAAGAGGCGGAACGGCTGGGGAATCCGATTTGGAAGGGTGTGAGAGGGAATCCGTTGAACCAGGGCGACAAACTGATGGCCGTTCACCCCGTGATTCGGACAAATCGTATGTTTATTTCCCTATTCTCAGCTCCAACACCCCAAAGTACCAAGACTTGATGTAGGCTGACAACTACACAACAGCCGTGACGGGCTGGAAATCCGTCTACGTGAACAAAGGCTTTACTAAACGTCTGAACGGCGTCACAAAAGACGAGTCAGACCTCATATTGAACTATCTCTTCAACATTGTCACGCAGAACCATGACGCTCAGGTACGCTTCAG
Organism: Dothidotthia symphoricarpi CBS 119687; assembly: GCF_010015815.1. Lineage (NCBI taxonomy): Eukaryota > Fungi > Ascomycota > Dothideomycetes > Pleosporales > Dothidotthiaceae > Dothidotthia > Dothidotthia symphoricarpi. Next base: position 808,227 of record NW_022985026.1, read on the forward strand.
GTGGCAGCAAAATGATCTCGCTATTTGGGACAACAGAAGTACGTGGCATTGCGCGACGTACGACTACACTGATCCGCGAGCGGGCGATCGGGTGTGCAGTGTAGGAGAAGCGCCGTATTTAGATGTGCGGAGTAAGAGCCGGAAGGAAGCGTTGGAGTTGTTGTAGCACGATTCGTTGAGTGAAACTATCCAAAGTGAGTGGCGTTGGGGAATACATCGTCATCCTTCTTCTTCTTCCTTGTCACCATACTGTCCAGCGTGCTTTGACTTGCTTCTCTCTTGTGTGCTGGTTTCTTGGGTGCGACTTTCTTCTCACTCTTCACTGCCATTTTCTTCGCCGTCTTCGGACTAGGCGGTTGTTCGTCGTGGCTTTCCGCGCCGTCGGCATCTTCATGCTTCACCATTGCACCTGGTGGTCCTTCTTTCCCCTCTGTAGGACCCTCGGCGTGGTCATCGAAAAGCTTCCTCCAAGTCCCGTCCAGAACCCTTGGATCATTGCCATATAAACCAATATGATATGCGCTCTTCATCCCGTTGAGACAGATATCCCTTCGTTCCGGAAAGTCGAACATCGGCTTTGGGTACGTCGTCCCATTGGCATCCTTCCCATCCCCCTCGATGCGACACCCCCACTTCTTCTGGTCCGAAATAGGCGCCTTCCATGGCTCGTAAATATACTTCCTGCCGAAATCCTTCAACTCAGGCACATACCGCCTCACGAACTCGCCATCTTTGTCCCACTTCTGCGGAAACGCAATCGGTGAGTAACACCGGAAGAACTGCGCGAAGAAGGCTGTGCAGCTCAACCACTGCCAATTCCCGATGTTGCACGCCGCTTCGTGGTCAATGAGCCATTCTTCAAAGACTTCGGCGCCGCGCTCCCAATCCACGTAGCAGCCACCCCGGGTGAGGAAACACGCCACAGCATGTCGACCGAGATGGTGGATCCAGCCTTCCTGCTTGAGCTGCCGCATGAGGGCGTCGATCCAGGGGAAGCCTGTGCGGCCTTCTTTCCAGCGGATGAAATACTCTTCTGCCCTTGCATCGTCGACTAGATATTTGCCCGTGATGAGACCCGTCTTGGTGTCGATTTCCGAAGGTAAGTGCCAGGGGATGAACCGACACTGCGGGTTGTTGTACGTCTGGCCGAATGCATATCCCAGCGCTGCCTGCGCCCCAAAATACATATCTCGAAACAGCAACTGTCCCGTCAAACTCGTCGGCGGCTGACTTGCTTTACCTTTATACGAGTCCACGACGTCCTGCACGCGCCAGTAGAACTCACGACAGCTGAGAGACCCGAAGTGCATGTGTGGCGACAATAGCGTCGTGGCCTGAGGTTCGAAAGCTGTTGGCGCGGTTTTCGGTTTCTCGAACGTCGCCGTGTAGTCTTTGTTTGCAATTATCTCATCCAGAGTTTTCAGCGCGAGGGTTTCCCCGCCTCGATGAGACGATGTGGCTTCCTTCAGCCCTAGCTCTTCCATAGTAGGTAACGCGAAATCACCCTTAGGCCCCGCAAGAGCGGAATAGCTCGCCTCGTTGCCGTCACGCTGAATGGAATTGATATCCGGCTTCTCCTCTGGCTTCTCTTGCTCAAAGGTCACATCTGTAGCTCCTGGATCGGGTAACGAAGTAGGCGCGGGAATCGGCCGGGGAATACTCCCAATCCTCTTGCCTGCGCTCTGCACTTGACTTATACTCATTGTCGGCTTCCCGTGGTTCTGTTTGACCAGTTCATCTGGATCGTACAGCGTACGGCCTGTCTTCACAATGACCTGCACTCCTGCTTCTTCGGCAAGTTTCATCACTTTGTCATCGCGTTCTCGCGCGTAAGCATCCGTGTCTTTCTCGAAGACTAGATGTGTGATCTTCCACGCCTTGAACAATTTCGGGAACAGCGTTTGCGGCGCTTCTCGGATGAGAAAGAGCTTTGACTTTGGATTCAACCTCGTGATCGACTTTGACAGGTCGTTTTGGCAGTCGAGAAGATATCGCCAGCGGTTAGGGCCCACGCGCGCGCGGTACACGTAGTGCGGATCCCACGTCCAGATCGGATACAGGCATTCTGGCTTGAGGTCCAGCGCGGCTTTGAGAGCCGGCGAGTCGTGCAGGCGCAGGTCGGTGCGGAACCAGTAGATGACCCGTGGTTTGGGCATGGCGATGTAGAGGGTGGTATGTAACGTGACGAAAAAGAGAGTATGAAAGCGAAAAGTCGAGATGCGTGGACGAGTCTAATGACGAACATCCTGGGCCTGTTCCTGAGCTAAGTCCACGGAGCTGGAAGATGCTGTCATAGATCGGACGCTAAATATTTCGCTAATCTGATCGGAGGGGATCGGACCAATGATATATGTCCATGCTTTTCGAGTGAATGTTACTTGCATCGCGAGTTCGACAGGTCGAGAGATGTGTATAAATTGACAGGAATTACAGCGCTCTCAGTCTGACTTTCATACACAATATCTTTCAATCCTCTCCAGTCTATTCAATATTAGCTTAGTTGTTTCACTGCTATTGTCATATTCAATCCTCAGTATTGTCAAAGAAACCAATGAATTTTTTGCGATATAGTGCCCACCTTCTTACAGCCCAAAACATTTCCTGGATCAGCGTTTCCACATTACGTTGGAGGCAGGAAGCAATAGATCATCTTCAATGTACTTTGCGCTTGTAAACTGGATGTTGTAACACGTGTTCAAGATATTTAGCCCTCTATGTAAATTGAGATTGATCTTTCTCTACTATCATAACCTATTATATTTCATGTTGTTGAGTAAAACTGTGGGTGGATAGCGCAGACGCAAACTTCAAACTACGTGCTACATTACATGTGCAAGACTTGAACATCGATGTTTCGATTGAGAAGTTACATTGTATTATTTGAAAAAAAAACCTTGAATGCTAAATCATATCTACTAAGAATCTTGATAGGGTATATTCCTAAACCTAGCGTTTGATCTCAAAATATTCAAGTTCTTTGTCTTAGTCATTTGTATTCCGTCACATTGCTCAAACTAGATCCATGAGGCTACCCAGCCTCCTATACAACCAGACCGGTCCGCGTCATCTCCCCCTTCTTGACCTCGCGGTCACATGTGCGGAGACCCTCGCCGTTGGTCGAGACCTCGATGACGGGCACACGTTGAACACGACGAAAGATCTTTTTACGGCCGTGGCCAGACTTCTGGAAACGAGGCATTGTGCAATTCCGAGACATGTGACCTCCAGCACCGCAGTTATAGCAGTGAATCGGCTGCTTCACAGGCTGCTTCTTGCTCTCTGCGGTGCACTGCCGAGAAACGTGTCCCCCGTCACCACAATTGAAGCAATTGGCAGTCTTCTTTGGCTCGGGAGAGGGGCTTTCAGACTCCGCGGAAGGAGTAGCGCTCGGTGACTTAGAAGACACACGCTGGGGACGAGCAGTGTAGTCCACTACCTCGGGCACATCTTGGGCGTCTTTGTTTGTCGAGGACTCAGTGGTTGTCAGAGGTTTTGATGGCATCATCTCCTCAGAGGTGCTTGGCTCTTCCCGTGGAGATTCAGACGTGGGAAGGCCCTTGCCGTAATCATTTGCCCACCGAACATAGCGGTTGGGGTTGAACTGAGGTTTGCGCTGGGCAAGGACCTTCTGCATAGTTTGAACTAATGCATCCCCAAACGACTTGTCGACCGTAGCATACGACATGTAAGATGTACAGTTAGACGCTCCCGGGCTCACCATCTCATAAGCCAGGACGTCGATGACCTGGGTGTAGAGGTCGGGAATAGCGACTTCGAAGATCCTGAAATCCTCGACGGAAGGGAGGATGGCGCAGAATATGCTCTTCAATCGACCAACGATGCGGTTCATGAGAGGCTGGTACTCGAGGAACGCGCAATGGTGGTGGAGAGAGGTAAGTTCATCGACCGAAAGCTGGCTGAAGGGTTTAAGACCTTGAGAGTCATTCTCGCCAGCGAACATGTACTTGTAGATCCACACAATGGAAGTCTTGGAGCCATTGGGGATGACAAGAGCAGAGGCGTGGTCCTTGAGAATCTTCTGCTTGGCGTAGGGGGAGTAGTGCGCGAGCAAGTTCACTGAAGCGCCCTCCAAGCCAATGAAGCGGTCGTTGTCGGCACCGACCATGATGTTGACCTTTGAGCCCTTTTTGAGTTCGGTCAGTTGACCCGGGGTCAGAAAACCCTTGACGGCCTTGTTCGACTTCGTCGATCGAGAGGAGACTTTGGCGGATGATTTAGTGACTGACATGGTTGGATGGATGTTGATTGAATGTGGAATAGATATGATGTTGATCGAGTTGGTAACAAGTTTAGAATGATGTGTTGTTGAGTAGAGAGATTGGTGTGGGAAGAAAGAGAGAGCATAGGCAGAGGTTTATCTTATACGCCCGGGGGTCTGTCGGAAAGGGCCACGTGAATACGCATGCTAGCGTAGATATCAGGTGAGAGCATAGTGAATGCTCTGTAGCAACCCAGTGAAAAAGCTAGGCAGTAAAGATGAAGGGTATATAGTGAGAGTCCAGATGCGCACCATGCATAGTGAACGCACCGATCGCTAGCTTGGTGTGATGGAGAGGTGATTTTGGGTCTCTTGATGGATTGCTGTTATATAGAGTAGACATTGTCGGTGAGCTATTACAGTGCGTTCTGGACAGTGTAGAGAGAGTATCACGAAAGTAGACGCGCCTTTTGAACCATTGCGGGAAAACTGGAGGGCGGGACCATCTGGTTCATAATAAACCCTGAATGAGGAAGTATACCTTCAAAAATTCCTCTATATGTCAATCCAGAAGCTTGAAGTACCCTTCGACTTACACTTTAATCTCCACCCAAGGCATATATATGTACTGAAGTAGGGTCCAGTTTCGCAAACAACATAGCAATGCTCAAACATAGACTTGCCTGTTAAGAACGGCTCTATCGCAAGCTTTTCGGTACTTTGTTCGTCGGTTCGGAACATCTAAGTACCAAACAAATAACCCGTATTGCAAACGGTGACCCTGTGAAGGGAAGGTCCTCGTTTGGGAAATGCGTACCATGCAAACGTTGGAACCGTTTCAGATTTGGATGTTGTCCGATAGACATCCGATTGAGACATTAAGAAATCCTCGCATGTGTCCGCGTTAGCAGCCCCAGTATGGTTTCTGCGCAGAGCCTGTACTCAAATCTTCACCAGACTTACCTCTCACAAGCCCAGAATAACAATTATGTTTCCAGTAATGTGTTATCGATGCCAGGATAGCTGCAATTCTTGACGTTATTCTGTAGCATCTTATACTTTTGCAGTGGGTGAATTAAATGTGTTGTGTACCTACTCACGGTGAAAGCTATATCGCTAGACTCGCTTCAGGACAGCGCGATCAAGCAACACCGGCAACCACTCCAACTCACAGTCGCAATCGCGCACTTTCGCTGCGGACCGCCACAATGCCCACCTACCGAAGCATCAACATCGCTCTCCACTCCCAGTTCGACGTCGAGACGATCCCAGAATACTATCCTCTCACCTCAGGACATTTCGCTTCGCGCTGCATCACCGACTTCACACCCCCGCTCGTCGATGACAAGACCTCGACATGCAGCGTCTACATCCCTGTGCTGCCCGGGAGTACATTCTGGATTGGATACTCTGTCTCACCGCCGGTTCCAGAGGGGCAGTACTTTCTGTTCAAACTGTACATCGACGGGGCGCATGCCATAAGCTGGTCTACGGGCAAGGACGAGGAATGGCGGGGAAAGACTATGTTTGGCCTGTTTGAGGGGGAAGAGAGTACAGAGAGTAGGAGAAAGATCGAGAAGCGGGTGTTGTGTTTTTCGCCACCAAACAAGAATGGGAAGGACGTGTTTGACGAGAAGAGTTGTGTGGAAATCAGGGTTCATCGTGCACATGGGCGGAAGAGAATTGAAAGGCAGTTCGGCGAGTACAACGAGACTGACAAGGGTGTCAGGTAAGCACTCGAATGACATAGAACTCCGAGGTTATGTTTGGCATGGTGGGGCTAACTATGAGCAGACTTGTGAGTGCTGGGCGCGCAGGTCCGGAGCAACTGAAGCGGTTCTATAAGTTCGCGCTCATCGACCCGACGAATCAACCGTTTGCGACGTTTCGATACTACTACCGTACCTGGGAGCAATTGAGAGATTTGGGACTGCTTGAAGAGGAGTACGGTGCAGGTGAAGAAAACGATCTTTCTGTCATCGAGCCCGAGGGGGCTGTGAGCCAGGACGAGACTGAGGACGATGATGAGGATACCGACCGCATTACCAACGACGAGATAGAGGATGAAAATATGGCGAGCTCGGTCAGACATACTTCTGAACGCTGCCAGAGTATGGTCGAGGTAAAGATACCATCGACTACAGTCACTCCGCACCGTCAAGCGAGCGATACCTCAGAACACCCACGCGTATACCTTCCCCGCGGTACTCCTACAACATGCCCAAACGCGGTGGACGGACAAGCAAATGCGCAAGAACAGCGACACAACGGCGTATCTACTCCGTCTAGCGTCTACCGCCTTTCCTTCCCGCCATCTGTGAAGCTTGATGCTCCTGACCAGAGCCTGAGGCCTTTACCCGCTGTCCCAGAGAAGAGTAGCTCTTACTCAAACACGTCATATCGCCCGCACCCAGCATATCCAGTCGAAGAATGGGCCGTACGCACTCCGAGCCCGGAGAAGTCGTTTAGGGATGGCGTCTCGACGCCGCCGCTGGTGAGGAAGAGGCATGCTTCATCGTTGATGCAGATGATCTCATCCACCTGGAAGCGTCGTGGTACTCCAAGTGCGGAACGGACGGGGTCCATCGATGGGGTACGGAGTGTTACTTTGTGATCTGAGTGCTCCCGAGGTATCGATGTTGGGTAAAAGGTATATCGACGTAGCGGCCTTGATGGCTACATGGTATTGTTGCGCACTCGCTCAACGAGAACGCATTGTACAGTTACGATTGATCGACGTCTGAACTGGAAGGGTAAGTTGTGAATGACGACGTGTTGCCGTCTGAAACAAGGGATGGAATGCACGGCCTGACTATGCAAGGAACACGATGCCGATTGGCTCTCCGCAACCCCGCATTCTGAAGCTCCCCCAAGCTTCCGTTCTTGACAGCTCCCGACCTCCTGTACAACCTACAATCAAACTTCAATGACGACGCTTCGCTTTTGTTGATCGTGTTATCTTTTGCTCTGTTTGGAATCCTTGGTTTAAGACTAGTTGCTCGCAATGCGGCTATTAGACATCATACCCGCGTCGCTGCTGGCAAGCGTCGCGAGTGCGTCGACCCTCCAACCACCCGTTCTCCCGCTGATCGTGAGAAACCCGTACTTGAGCACATGGCTCCAGAATGCAAGGCATGAGCCATGGAGCAAATGGCCCATGTTCTGGACTGGCGCCGAAGTACGGAACCCATTCATCGAGCGTACCGTATCTACGCCGTGCTAACGGATCATATCGCAGATCGGCTTTGGTGTCCTTGCGTCTCTTCCCGATTCGAACGAAGTGTTTCCGCTGCTGGGCCGGCCCCACGATTCGCTTGAGGATAGCGACGAGTATGTCGCCCATGATTGCCTTTGAGTGTATCCGTAGCTAACGCAGTTGGCAGCTACACTATCGCATACTCCACTTACAAAGGCGCCAAGTACGACGCGTCGACAACGAACCTTACGTACTCTCTCCCCGCGCCATCCAAGCTGGCCAGCGCAAAGGCCCTTGAAATCACACTCTCCTTCCTCTCTCCCATCACACCTACATCGACTCTGCGGCAGGCGATTCCGGCGGCATATCTCAGCATCTATGTGGAGGGAAGTTTCGATGTCAACATCTACGTCGACGTTAACGGACAATGGGTCAGCGGGAAGCGCGAGAGTCTCATAGAGTGGGGTCTCACAGAAGAGGAGGCCGTTGAGCCAATGAAGCCCCTCAAGACATGGAAAGTCAAGCGTCAGGTGGAGCAGATCTTTACCGAGACGAACGATCAGCCAGAGTGGGGTCAGCTGCACTTCACCGGGCCGGGGGATGTTCAACATGAAGCTGGTACTTCCGAGCTGCTTCGCAAGAGGTTCGCTCGCACAGGGACGCTGCAGAATACCATCGATGAGTCGTTCCGCGCCATCATGGATGACGAGCCGGTGTTCGCTTTCGCGAAGCAATTCAAATTGGCAAATTCGTCAGGATCCACGGCTTCTACAAGCAGCAGCGTATTGTTCACTATCACGCACATCCAAGACCCCGTCACACAGTATGCCTCCGCGCGCGGCCTTACATTCATGCGACCCTTGTGGAAGTCGTGGTTCCCCTGGGACAACGAGCTCATACAGTTCCACTACGGCGATTTCGCCAATGCCAACAGTCTGGCGGGCAACTACTCTGAACAGCTCCGTATCGATGCCTATCAATCGGGATCAACAAACTACGTGGATATCGTCGCACTGTCGGCTCGACAGGCGATGGGCGCAACAAGCTTCTCCGGGACCCCAGATAATCCCTTGCTGTTCCTCAAGGAAATCTCTTCGAACGGTAACTCCCAAACAGTCGATGTCATCTTTCCGGCTTTCCCGTTCTTCCTCTACACCAACCCAAAGTGGCTTGCGTATCTGCTGGAGCCACTCCTTGAGCACCAGTTGAGTGGTCAGTACCCGAACCAGTATTCGATGCACGACCTTGGTGCACATTTCCCCAACCTCACTGGACATGCTGATGGAGCCGACGAGTATATGCCAGTGGAAGAGTGTGGTGATATGCTTATCATGGGTCTGGCTCTCGTGAACTCCCTGACCTATGGCTCTGACGCAGAGGCCCAATCTGTGTGGTCAACTGTAGGTAGTGCCGTAGATCACACCGACTTGCACGAGAATCCGTTTGCGTTGTCAAACTTGGGTACGCATGATGGTGTTGAGCATATTGACGAGACTTGGGGCGGTGGAGCGAAGGGCGTCAACCAGGCGAAGAAATGGCTCGGCGGTAGCTACGATCTATGGAAGCAGTGGACAAGTTACCTCGTGAAGGACGCTCTTGAACCCCACAATCAACGTAAGTTCAGAGATTCGCTTTTCACTTCTACATTTAACTGACAGTCTTCATAGTAAGCACCGACGACTTCGCCGGCTGGCTTCCTTTGCAGACAAACCTGGCCTTGAAGGGCATAGTTGGGATCAAAGCCTTCAGCGAGATAGCAGACCTCTTGGACCGATCTGGTGATGCTGATGAGTATCGAAACATCTCTGATACCTATATCGAAAAGTGGCAAGAGTACGGTATTTCACGAGACGGATCACACGCCAAGCTCGCATACGACTGGTACGGCAGCTGGACAACGCTGTACTCCCTCTACGCTGACGCAATTCTCTGCTTCCACCCTTCCATAACAAACTCCTCCTCGGTTTCATCCACTTCAGGCTTCTCCTCTGGCAACGACAACGCCCAGCAGCCTTTGAATTCCGGCAAGTCTAGTTCCGGCCGCACGCCAATAACCAAAGACTTCATCCCCAGCCACATCTACGACATCCAGTCCGAGTGGTACTCCGCAGTCATGCAACGATACGGACTACCCCTCGACTCTCGCCACCTCTACACAAAGTCTGATTGGGAATTCGAAGCCGCTGCCGTGGCTTCGAAGGAAGTGCGCTCGGAGATCTTGGATCGAGTGGCGCTGTGGCTTAATGAGACGGTTACGGATCGCCCGTTCACGGATCTGTATGTTACGGAGGAAGATGGTGGGTTTCCTGGGCCGTGGTTCTTTGCTAGGCCGGTTGTTGGCGGGCATTTTGCGTTCTTGGCGCTTGAGAGGGCGTGTGGGGGGACGTGAAGATGAGATATAAGAAGAGTTTGGGTAGTGACTGACTAGCTAGGCGGCGGAATGTATAGATGATCTCTGAAAGGTGAGTTTACGACTGTAGGCTTCGTGTTGTGGAGGCGCTTTATGACAAGTTAGCATAGTACAGTTCCACCCCTCTTCCCATGATCCAGCCGCTACCATAATGACCAGCGCATTTGTCGTTTTCTTTGTGCGGAGAGCTTGTGTTTTACTTCGGAATGTATGTTCTCCAGTTGCCGCGGATGAGCCATTGAACGTCGATTCTTACTTTGACAACGGCCAAGTCAAAGAAGTATTCATGATGCTATTTACAGAATAGAAGGAACAAAGAAATCGAGATACCTTATCAACCAACATACTAATATCCTCGAGGCAACATGCATACGCAAACTCAAGGCGAGATCTAGATAAAATTCCACAGCAAACGACAAAATGGTGCTATACGACGAAAAAGGCCGAGTCATCAAGGCGCACGAAGAATACCTCGAACAACTAGCCAAAAAGCACGCAGACTATATTGACTGCCTATACCTCGACCAGATCGCCGTATGCAACGCCCACGACGCCGACGCAGGCGCGCAAAAAACCCAATGCTTCATCACCATCCAGCCACAAAAGTTCGGACGCCTGTACACGCGCTACGGCCACGTCAAGGAAGACATAAAACACTTCCGCACCAAAACCCCCATCACCATACCCGACGAAGGGCTTGATCGCCGCACGCTCATGCGCTGCTCCACAACTGCGGACGAGTTCTTCCGTTACAACCCCACCGCGACGCAACTTTGTCTGCCGGTTAGATACCCGCGGCTGCACTTGCACTCGGTGTACCACGGGAAAAAGGGGCTCAGCGAGTTCACAAGAGATTATCCCGAGCAGATCGAGCCGGGGAAGAAATACGTACACCAGTACGACAGCCAAGTGTCGTTTCTCCGCGCCGATGAGATCACGGCGTATGTCATCCCCTGGCTGCGCGCTATGCAGAAGGTCCTCGACAACAAAATAGACAAAAATATAAACATTCGACCAGAAAACCTGCCCATCATCACCCCGCCAGATAGTCTCCTGGAGAAAATCCACCTTTATAATGCGAGTCTGCACCTGGGCCTGCCGTCTTTCGTCCAGAAGCCCCTGACCACCGCCCTAATCGCGCAAATGCACAAAACGAAGCTCCGAGCATGCCACCTTGAAACACTGGAAATCACGATAGCGCGCTTCTACGCGCGTGGCATCCCAGCCCTAGACCCCGTGCTCGCTGCTTTCATCGCCGCGTACGCCGCGCGTCCAGCATCCGACCGCGCGAACCCCGAATCCGCAGAGGCAGAGCGTAAGCGAGGGTTAATCCCGCGTCATAAGCATAAAAGCGGGTATTACTATTACCCTGCGGGGTTGAAACGCGAGTTGCTTACGTATACGTCGTTTGAGCCTGGGAGGGCGGATTGGCCGGGGGATACGGCGCTGGTGCCGCCTGAGCTTGCGGTGCTGGGGGGCGCGGTTAGGCGGTGGGCGGGGGTGAGGAGGGATGGTGGGGTGGTTAGGGGGCGGGTGCGAGATTTGTTTGGTGGGATGGGTTTGTTGGGGGGTGGTGGTGGTGGTGGTGATGATGGGGGGAGTGCTTCTGAGGAAACGAGTATGGCGCTGGTGGATGGAGATGGAGAGAATGAGGAGTTGTAGGGAGGTGGGGCTGAGGATTAAGTATGTCGTTGCATTCACCATTCATGTGCGCAATATAAACATGACCATGAGACCAAACGTGTTGCCTCATTCTATCGCCAGGACTTCTCTGGTCAATCGCCCACTATTTATGAGATGCACATTCTATCCATCCATAACATTGTGTATGTAGCACTCGCCGACGATATTGATCTTGCTCGTGCCGGCCGGCGTGAGAACGGATGGTATAGTCACTCTCAAAATTATACAGTATGGATCGCTTATCCGTGTCGCCGAAGAGTCGAGTCCATCTTCTGTAGAAATCATGCGTCGAGCGTGGCAATGCTGAAGAAATTCACGTCAGTACGCTTCATTCACTTGTAGTTCAACACCACTTGAGTTTGGTCATATTGAGCGAACAAGCCTTTGAAATGCTGCAAGATCCTCTCGATGTATCTTCAAATCAATCAATTCAAAGCTCTTCTTTCAGAGTGTCATCTGACTAAGGTCATGGAGAAGCCAGCTTATAGAATCGAGCTGTATTGATAATTTGATCTCCCCACCAGATATTTCACTCCCTTCACAAACACCATTTATTGCACAACCCAAACACAATTAAACAATAGGTTTGTATAGAACTTACAAACATGCGTTCATCCCTTAGTATCAACGCGAACTTAGTGGGTGTTTTAAGAGGTACTGATTCCCAAGGTAGCTTGCGTCCGCCTTCATGCATGTAGTGCCTATCGAGAATGAGTCGGAAACAATGCGTTCTCTACTCTTGCGGTTAGGAGGGTTCAGGGGCTCGTCCAGTCGCTCGCGTGGATGTTCTCTTTTGGCCGTTGGTTTCTAGCACTTTCTGTGCTGGTGAAGTCTGTCAGCTGCGCTACTTCCTCCGCTAGATTTCGCCTTTCCTTTTTCGACGTCATTGCGGTGTAGCAGCATTCAGTATTCCAAGTGGGTCTGAAAGATCTGCCTTGTAGCAGATAGCAATCACGAAATAGGATTCTACAATTAGATTGCATGATCAAAGAAAGTAACATACATCCAATTTCGGCATCAATGGAAGTGGCAAACCATAAACGGCGAATTATGTTAGTCACCAAACGTTTTTGATAGGAACACTTTGAGGATAAGAGCCAATGACACATTGTGGAATAGTATTCAAAGATTCTCCAGAACGTCGAGGAAGCTATAAGAGATATACTCATCTAACTCGGGGTACCGCGGCGTAAGACGGACGGTTTGAAGTGCTTCTGGTACCGCTCGAAGTCAAATTCTCTTTCCTCCAAGTCTTGACTGTTGACATCACCAGCCCAACAGAACGTACGACAGCTGGAGAGAGATTTTCCATCTTCCAGCACAACGTTGCATTCGCACCATGTGTATGCTAATGTTTCATAGTCGGCGAGCCGCCGGAAGTGAGCTTCTGAAGTGAGCTCCCACACAGTTCCTTTAACCTCTCCGGTACTGCATGGTACCAGGGCAGGATAGGTGCCCCACATTCTGATCGAGAAGCCGGTGATAGTGCCCTTTTTAACTAAGGGCGCTTCAGGCAACCCGGTTATGGCTTGAAGGACATCAGGATCCATGAGAGAACCATAGAAGAACATATGGCAAGGGACTAAAGGTGGTGCGCGATGCTCAGTCTTCTCTTCAGCAAGGAACATCATTATCCGTTTCGCCATGTCTTTGCCGACGGGCTCGTAGCCGAAACTCGAAGGCAGTCCAAGCGGTGGCGGAATAGTACATGATATTTTTGGGTTCTTGGGACGTGAAGCAGGTGGAAGCGGTGGAGGTGGAGGAATTGTGGATTGTGGCACAGCGGGATTTGGAGTTGAGGCTGTGTGCACGTGATTCCATGAAGCACCATGGCCAAGAGCACTGTTATGGTCGTGGTTGGAAGAGCTGTGGGGCATAATAGAAATAGTAGGTAGATAAGCATGTACGGTTTGACGAGTGACAAGAAGAGGAAGATCGGAAGTCTAGGACGATGAACACAGTTATTGAGATAAGCCTGCGAACTTGAGCGCTTATTGCGGCGAAGCTCTTACATAGTGGAGCCACGCATTGACTTTTGCTGACGGCGCAGGTCCCCAGTTTCGGTTCTGAGTATGCTCAATAAACTTTACATCCGTCTGATATCTGCTGTATAATCTATTGGCGGTATTACTGTCTGCGCGACCGGTTCACTTACATCATATCAGTATCATCAGATTCACCAAAACTATGCATATACTGACACCGCTGCCTAGCCTCAGAGAAAGAACATGTCGCAAGTACCTTCTGTGCCCCATTGTTGGAATGGTTCACAAACTTCATCAAACAAATGCTTTACGATGTAATGAATCTACGAACAATCATGTAGTTCGATCGCCAAAGCTGTCAAACCAAGGCTTGAACTCAGACTTGATGTCGAAACTATCCCTTGAGTCGAGATCTGGATGTTTTATCCCGTCCGCAAGTTGCGTTTGATTTGGGCCTTATTATTCAACCTCAGAGACTAAGATGAACTACAAACCTTACTTTGCGCATGGTCGAATGCAAGGCTCTCGTAGCGACATAGATGGCTGCCATAGCACAATTGCTGTCTTACTCACCACATGCATCATGCGAGTGGCTTGGGTATTATCATATGGAGCTTGAGAACATATCCGCTTACACCGAGGTGCAGTCTTTCATGCCAGTTCGCCCGTCATGAGCAATGGCAATACTTTTAACCTCAGCCTAGTACTCAATGAGTTGTACTGTGTCAGTAGAATTATGGTCAACAAGCCAATATCAAAAGGTTTTGTCAGATCTGGTATCAACGAGCCCTTGTACGTAGTTGTTAACACCGATGTATTGGGGATGATCTGCCGTGGCACCTCGTATAGTGCTTTGCTAACGTGTGCGTGGAAATCTGGCAGGTGTTGAGGTTGAACGCGGAAAAAGCCTCGGATGCACGTGAAGATTGTAGGGTTAAGGAATGAAGAGTTTTTCCCAAGCTGCGCCGGTTCGGAGGTCATACCACAATCTTGTATCTAGCAGATTCTAAAGGTTCCCGGTGAGGCGGCAAAAGTCCGTGGTGCCAATTTCTTGCTTACCATCCTTCTCATTCCTTCATGCGGGTGTTAGTCACCCAAGCTGATGTGAGGATCGAATTTCTGTTCCGCAAGCGTAATAATCTGGAAATAAACGTAGGTAGCCTATTGCCACACTAAACACATTCTCAATATTTCAAAATCGAACAGAGTTAACAAGACCCAAACAGACAAGGGTGTGATGGATTTTAACGAAGGCCGTACGCTGAAGCAGGCAAAGAACAGACACCTGAAAGGTCACCTATATTAGCACGTACCAAGAAGAACACAATACACTACTTGGGAACACTGTCTGTAACTAAACAGCCTATTCTGATGACCTGATGTGAATAATCCTTTGGTACAACATTATTGGTTGATGTCGCAATTCCTTCACGGACTAAAGTAAGGGTATCTTATTATAGATCGAAGGAAAGTTTGAGAGCTTGGAGGTATTGACCAAACAAGGTCGACGAGGGTATCCGATCGACAGAGGTAGCATTGTTGCCCGCCAACAACCCCTCGACAAGACCTTTACAGCTTTGAGATAACCATAAACTCCTGGTACGCTGATCCTTCCACTTATATGCTTCACACCGACGCTCGAGCAAGGGATGTATACCGATTTTCCTCGGAGCTTTCTCAATAAGTACTAAACCTATCGTATCCCCACTTCCACATTGCTTTCTTTCCCCGCATTTGACCTTGGCGCAAAGGAGTTCGGTTGATCTTCCGATAATCCCAGGGGCTTCCCGCCTCGGTTCCCGGAGCTTGGTCTGCTTTCGAACTTTTTATAGTACCACACCTGAACTGCCTTCACCAAATCCAGGTCACAAGCTACTCAGTTCCGGAAACGCTTTCTTGTAGTAAGCTTCACAGATTGCAAGCAATATGCAAATGTGTATCTAACCTTGCCAATATCTTGCATTATGCTAGTTTATCTCAATGTATGTTCATGGTTGGAAATGTATTTAGTTGAGCTTTTAGCCATGTCCAACAGAGTATCAGCATCACACTCAATCGACACTAATCCGAGCCATCATGAAAGCCGTCACCATCTCTCTTGCTGCTTTAGTGGTGCCTCTCGCCTTCTCTCTGCCTACAGAATTGACTGTGCGACAAACCCAGCCCAGGGTTCAGAGTACGTAAACTTCTCCCTCCGGTTACGAATGATATCTGACCTAATCAGTTAATTCTGCTTTCTACGCAACCTTGCGACGATACACCGAATTCTCAGTAGCATCTTTAGCAACTTTCACTTTCAACCTAGGCAAATGCCCTAGCCCACCCTCCGGATCATCACTCGTGCGCACGATCGTCAACTCCGCAACTGACACTCAAGTCGCCATCTTTCAGGACGATGCGAGCCGAGAATTCATTGTCTCCTTCTCAGGCACATGGTCGGTTCAGGACTTCCTGACGGACTTCAGCTTCGTTTCCATTCCGCAGGGTACAGCGCAGGGCTGCACAGGTTGCAAAGCACACGCCGGATTTTATGTTGCGTGGCGTTCCGTTGCGGACAATGTTACCACCGCTCTCTCCGAACTGCGTACCCAGAAACCAGGCTACTCGACCACAATCACGGGTCACAGTTTGGGAGGTGCTCTCGCCAGTCTCGCCTACACAGATCTAAAAGCCGCTGGCGTGCCTCTCAACATTGCATACACCTTCGGTTCCCCTCGTGTCGGCAACCCAGCATACGCCGACTTCACTGACAAGTTGTCCGGAGCAAGCAATACGCAGTTGGGAACCCTGATCCGCGTTACGCATAATACCGATGGCGTTCCGGGCTTGCCTTCGAATGCTATGGGCTTCCAACACACGCGCACTGAAATTTACGAACTGGACGACGCTAGTGGGAATCAAACGCCGGAAACAACATTCCGCTGCTTTGGACAGGAGGCTGCTGATTGCAACAAAGGCACTGCAATGGGATTCATCAACCTGGACCATCTTGAGTATACCAATGTTGACATGACGAACCTGAGTGAGGATCAGTGCAAGTAGAGATACTCACATATATGTATCAAAGCACACACTTGAGCGTAGACTGTTGGGGAAGAGTTTCAGGTTTGAAGATATAGTAGTCAATTCAATTACAAACAACCTGAGTAAGGCATACTAAGCCAGTTTACTCACAATCAACCCTTACAATGACCCGTTTTCTTCGCCTGTCATCTACATTCTCCGTTCTTCCATCGTTTTGATATCTCCGAGAATATTTTTCCAGCACCATTGATTTTTGGTGTTCTGGTTGATCCAGTGAGCTATGGGTAATATTCGATCGCCTCTAACTCTCCTCATCAATTCTACCTTCGAACACCTTGGTGATAATGCGAACATTTACTCCCACCGTTGAAAAACATGAGGGAGTATTTGATCTGGTCAAGAACGCCTCACATGTTGGTTTTCTTCATGACTTGATCTGTAAGGAGCTTCCCTTCAGGCCTGTCTCAGTCAACAAACTTGCATTGGCTTACACAATTCTTTGGAAGTGCACGGCGCCTTAGCTTTGTCGGCGAACAAAGGCAATTGAAGCCGTTATGAGTTTCTGTCCTATGCAATAATTTAGCCTATTTGATCAGTTTTGTACAAACATTGTACGAGAACGCGATGTTAGCGCGAGTGAAAACCCGAATGATGTCATATATATGACGAGCCCACTACTCAACCTCGACTACAACATATGCTGTGATTACACCACTGGTGGTAGAGTAGTAGATCATGTAACGAGACCTATCACGTACCGAGAGTCGTTAGCCGAGGTAAAATCAACAGAACGCGCACGCCCACAAGTTCAAAACAACGCTCTAAAATTCAATTCTGAGATGCCTATTTTGGAGCCCAGTCTATATAAAAAGCATCCTGCGCAAGAGCGGGCTCGAAAACGTAGTTGTGGAGCTTCCACGCGCCGCCCCTGCCGCCGCCACAGGCGGTACTGTGACCGTCCCAAGTCATCCCAACACAACGCGGGCTTACTCCTTGGTAGTTTACTCGAAATACGTGGCAAAACGCGGCGTGTAGTTGCCCAGCTTCAGCTGGATTAATGATAGCAAACTCAGTTTGAGCCAGCTCTACTTCTGGCATATAAACCCCATCTTCGTAGGCTTTCTTGGCGCTTAAAGCTGCTGCCAAGGCTCTCTTTGAGGCCTCCTCAGCTTCGATTCTGATCGCGTCAGACTCTCCAAGGAGTCGCCCGGTGGCTTGAAGGCGCTTATTAGTTGCCTTGTCTACCTTGTATAGCTCATACTTTTGTAGCTCAGTTGTAGCAATCGTGAGCTTCGCGTCAATTGTAGCAAAAGCCTTTGTGAGCTTGGAGAGGCGCCGAGCAGCTGGAGTAGACTGTAGCGCAGTGTAGAGAAGCTCAAACTGCATGAATTTCAGTTCGGCTGGCTTTGTGGGCGTCCACGGCCATCCTGGCTGCTTATCCAAGGCGACGTCGCGCTCAGCGTCGTGGTGTTGAGCAGCGACTCGGGCATGGTTTTGGGCTCGATCGATGCCCGCGCGCGCGCTCTTCTCGGTGGCGACAGCGTCGAAACGCAGCTTTGCTGGACGCGCTGATAGAGGCCAAAGTCCTGCAGCCTTCCAGGCGCTCTTAATGTTAGCTGTAGTAAAGGCCTTGGAGCGCGCGATAGAGTAGTAATACAGAAACAGCTGTTTATCAACCCCCACTACGTTACCCCACCTCACCGCGTCGGAGATGGCTGTTGAGTAGTAGCGCTGCAGAGGAGAGAACAAACCAACATCTAGAGGCTGAAAAAAGTGTGTACAATGAGGCGGGAAGGCGATGAGCACAATCTGGTGATCGAGGCAGTATCTCAGGAACTTTGCGGTGACGTGGGAGCCGTGGTTGTCAATAAACAGTATGCGATAAACTGGAGTTTTATCAGCTGCCGCAGCTGGTGTTGCAACACCATGAGGGCGGCTCTCACGCTCGAAAATCTTCAGCCAGGCAAGCCCAAGATCATTATCAGTCCATCCTTTAGATGATGTAGCGTACGTCCACCGCTCGCGCTCGCCATCAGTACCGAGCCAGTTCTGCTGATGGTAAGCAGCTTTGAACACCAGGAGGGGCGCGATAGAGCCGCCAGCAGCGTTGATACACTCAATAGCTGTGGCTAACTCCCTTGAGCCTGGCTGTTGTATGAAGGCTTTGCGCCGGTCGCGATAGGATCGCAGCGCTGGTATGATGACGCGAGCTGCCTGCGCCTGGCCGAGCAGCACGCCTTTCTCGTCCATGTTCCACATGTTCTCCGGGAGAACGTTATAGCTGGTGATAACCTTGCGGGTGAGGTTGATAAACGCTTCGAGCGTCTCTGTGTCGTGGTTATAGGCGCGAGAACGATCGAGTTTTGGCGCAACGATAGAGGATAGAGGTGAGCGTTTGATGAAGCGCCGCACCCAGCAGAGGCCTAGTTTACGGCCAGCAAGGGCTTCTGCGAGCTCCTTGACGTGATAGTGCTTCATCGGGAGGCCCCATTGGGCGCAATTGGTGATAGATTTTATGAGCTCAAGCTCCTGTTCTGGCGTAAGAGCGCTCTGCTTGTGGCGGGCTGTTCTGGCTGATGGGCGGCCATTCAATCGGTGTAGTGTAGTTGTATATACAGCGCCAACAGCGCCACACGCGCCTCTAACGGTAGGAATATAGCCATCGTCAAAGAGGCGGATGGCCTCCTTGATTAGAGCCTCAGCGTCTGATTTGTGATTTATCGCGTTGTTGTAGGCGGGTTGTGGGTGGAGAGGCGTTATGCGACGGTTGTCCATAGTAACCTATCCCAAGTTTGCGCGACGAGTAAGTCACAACCACAACACAGAAAAAATATATACAATAAATTCACAGATTGTGCAGAATATGATGCTCTACAAGATAGTCTATTCAGAAATCTAATGTCACGTTGTGGTGTTGAGATGCAGCGCGTTGAAAAATGGTGGTTGGGGTGGTTGGGGACTCTCGGTACGTGATAGGTCTCGTTACATGATCTACTACTCTACAAAGACAGAGTGTTACTAAGAGACGCGATGACAAGCCATATATGAAACGCTAGTCAAGTATTTCTCTGACTCGTAATCTGTCGATCTTCTTCACTTCAGATGGTTCTAGATTCGATCGGTCAATCGTTACAGAAGCCAGGCCAGGGTAAATCGTCTCGAAAAGTACACAATGGGCGATCGGCATGGATTGCTATATATCAATCCCAATCATGACGCCTTGTCATATCAGGTGCGTAGACGGTATCATCGCGCGCATATGCATACAAAGCCAAGTGCAGGATCCTAGCCAACTGTCTAATCATGTTCTTTTTGCCACTGAGCATTCAGTCCTCAGAGGTATTTTGTGAGTCGGTATTTGGGCTGGAGAGAAAGCTAGAAGTGTTACGTGTGCGTGCATGGGCACCATGTCTAGCTTGAGAAATAAGCTCAATGTCAAAACGCCGATATTGTCCTCGCAATATACGCGGACGCCACACCAACGTTTCCCCGGGTTCTCCCCGCACTCGGGTTTCTGATTGTTCTTGATACTATTGGCGGAATCCCAACTTTCCTTCTCTTTTACAATGTAAAGCATAATTATCTTGTCACTTGATTAGTTGCTGCACTACAACGTACACCCTCAGCACGAACTTAGAGTACTTCCAGCTACCTCTACCATTCCTTTTGTGCACAGGGTTACAGTCCATTGGAGGACATGGGGACGCCCCCTTCATTTACATGGTGGAGGAATTTTGCGTTCCGGATGATTTGGACGCGTAGTCTGCGGACGAAGTGGCTTATAATAATTTCACGTCAAATGCTATAAAGACGCCATATGCTAAGCATTCTGGCCAAGCAGCCAAGCAGCCAAGCACCTCTCTACCAACAACAAGCATCAATCACCATGGTCGCCCTATCTCTTGGTCTGTTGATCACATCCCTTGTGGTGTCTGCCACTGCAGCACCCGCACCCGAGATTACTGCTGCACCCAAACCCGAGGTCGTCAAACGTGCTACCAGTTGTACCTTTTCCGGCTCTGCTGGCGCTGCATCTGCCAGCAAGTCTCAGACGGCATGCTCTACGATCGTTCTTTCCAGCATCGCTGTGCCTTCCGGCACCACACTGGACCTTTCTGACCTTGCGGACGGTACGACAGTCATTTTCCAAGGCACCACTACCTGGGGCTACTCAGAATGGGCCGGCCCCTTGCTCTCAATCGGCGGCAACAAGATCACGGTTTCAGGTGCTTCTGGAGCTGTACTCAACGCTGATGGAGCGCGTTGGTGGGACGGAGAAGGCAGCAATGGCGGCAAGACCAAGCCGAAGTTCTTCGCTGCGCACTCTCTTACCAGCTCGACTATCACCAACTTGAGCATTAAGAATACCCCTGTTCAGGCTGTCAGTATCGCTAGCTGCGATGGTCTCACCATCACGGATATGACGATCGATAGCTCGGATGGTGACACTGATTCCCTTGGTCACAACACTGACGGCTTCGATATCGGAACGAGCTCAAACGTGGTCATTAATGGAGCGAAAGTGTACAACCAGGATGACTGTGTAGCCATCAACTCAGGAACTGTAAGTCGCGTATTACTTGGAAACCCTACAACGCTGATAGCTGACCTACTCGCTAGAGCATCACATTCGAGAACGGATTGTGCTCGGGAGGCCATGGATTGTCCATTGGATCGGTCGGTGGTCGCACAAGCAACACGGTAGATACTGTGACATTCTACAACAACCAAGTCACCAAATCCGTCAATGGTATTCGCGTCAAGGCCTCAGTAGGCGATACTGGCACCATCAACAAAGTGACTTACAACAAGATCACTCTGTCTTCCATCTCCAAGTAAGTCACTTCCCTAGACATCATGCCTTGACTTTTGAAGAGAGATGCTTATCCCGTGGCAGGTACGGTATTCTCATCGAGCAGAACTACGACGGAGGTGACCTGAAGGGAACCGCGGGAACTGGTATCCCCATCACTGCCTTGACGATCGAGAACATCTCCGGATCTGGTGCCGTAGCAAGCACTGGTTACGATGTTGTTGTCACCTGTGGTAGCAGCACCTCGTGCACTGGCTGGACCTGGAGCAGTGTAGTTGTTACCGGCGGAAAGACTTATGGCAGCTGCACCAACGTTCCGAGTGTTACCAAGTGCTCTTAGAGATCGAGATTGGTACTTCATTCTGAAGTATACAACTCGAAGGTTATCAACTGGTCAATCGCATGCGGCATGGTGTTATTCTCTCTTTATGCTAGGTGTTTCTAGCTTCTTGTACATAGGAAAGTCTTGAATTCGGCAATATTATAACAAGGTTATTGAGCCTCTCAATTTTGTGTTTTATGAGAAAAGTATTTGTTGTCATTCACACTCTGTAAATGTTCATCTGTATCATTCTTTTTTCTTCTCAGCTCCAAAACTCTGTAGCTTTAATTCAAGACTTTGCCACTTTTCAAGCAGCTGACGGAAGCTACTACCGTTCTGAAAAATTAACAGTGAGAATCGCAATTTTAGTGGCAGATGACTCCGTAAAATCAGTGAATTCAACATTAACACTTTTAACCAGGTCTCTCATTATCAATCCTAGTTTTTGGTCGAGAAGTTGAAGATTTGCAAGACAGACAACAATGGACTTGCTGCAGCAAATTTGATACAATGATCGTCCCCTGAAGAAGAAAAGAAGCTAAGCTGGCGGGCCGGGCACAGTACTAAAGGAAGCGGTCACTATCTTTGCAAGGGCACTTCATGCGGTGACTCCGGACGAGGGGACAATGAGCTGAATCCTCTAATGGTTAGGATACTGAGCTGGTTATCAATCAAGAAGCAGCCCGCTGAATCAGTGATCAATTTGTGAATCACGTGCCGATGACATGCCAATCGGTGCGTGATCTGGGGAACCAATACAACTATCTAGAGAGAAAAGTGATATAGTAATAAAGATCTCATTGAAGGCAGTATAGGTCAGAATAAAAATCAAAAGTACTGGAAATCATGGAAAACAGTGGATATACCAATTCAACATGAAGTTGTTTGATTGGGGCTGCGAAAAAGAAGGATTCAAGACACTAAATAGCAAGTTGCTCAATCGTCGATGGGACACACGAGTTGCGACTTGAAGAGTAGAGGTAGTACCTCGAGCCGACTATGAGAACCGTGCCTCCCCATAGGCATTGCGGTCTGGGCATGGCGTGATGGATGAACAAAAACTTTCCCGAACAAGTAGGTATAGATATCGTGTTCCGAAGTATATCCCACATCGAGAGATCCTGAGCAATTCCCAGCATTGTTACAGAGATGAAGCTAAACCTACCCCCGGCTAGGGAGATTTTCATAAATTAGGCCAACGAAGAGTGGTCAAGACGCACCGCTAACATAGGAAATATAAAAGATCAGAAGAAACAGAAAGAGAGGTTTTCCTCCTGCATAACAACTGATTGTTGTAACATGATCAAATTTTCCTGTTCTTCCGTCGAAGTTTACTCACAACACAGAGCTGTTCGTGTTCTCTCACATGAGTGGTCAGATGTGTGGGGAAATGTGACAGGGTTCCCAACAAAATTGTTTCTTATCGGATCAATTGATAGTGCATGTACCTAAGCATGCAGTCAGCAGTTTATTTCCAACTTGCTCCGCAGTGCGCGGTCACCACGTTCGCAGGATGGCTTTGGAAGAAGAGCAGGTTCAACAAAACGTCACGAAAATCCGTCTTTTTCTGTCTATTCCAACGCTTTTTTAGTATCTTCGGGTCTAGTGAGGATTCAGGTCATCGTGTCTAAAACCATACTCGGCAGACAACAGAGCTGAAGACAGTCAAAAGGCAAAGAGGCGGAGCAAGCTTGGCCCCGTTATCAAAATACATGCACATGCTTGATGAGTTATCCGGAGCTTGCTTTCATCCCAGTTGCGGCGTAGCAGACAATGTCTGCAGACCGTATGGAGCGTAGGTAGCGCATCCCTCGTGCATGAGCAGGGTACGCACGAGTACGCCAAGTCGGAATTGGATACTGAGTTCATATCCTGCCTCGAACGTTACCGGGCGCTTCATCAGCCTACTTTCCATTCTACTCACTAGCTATGAGCTCTTAGTAGAAGATGTAATGAACTTGACTTTTCGTAAAGTCTAACGCTGAAACCAGACTATTATATAGGTAGCTAAGGCGCAAGATTTGGCGCTGAAGACATTCCTCTCGGCTCAAGTATCGATATGGAATAGTGGCGGGTGCACGGGCAGTGCGCTGTGCAGCACGGTAGGCTAAACTCAGATAGCCTACCCAGGCTCGTTGTTGTACTTATCCAAGTACGGAACTACGCTTAGTGCATGGTCTTGTATATAGACAGCGATCTCCGCCATAAAATGCTCTACTTCTACTTTCAATTACTGTCCTACCCTATCTAACCCCGTGGGACATCATTTGGCTCGTTCCTATTCAGGATGTTGTCGTGTCTCTTCCTGATCCCGGTTGTCATCGGCTACCTCGTTGTCGTGCGAAGCCTCAGATATCGTCGCGTGGAGCAGATCCAGAAGCAGCATGGATCTACACCAGGGGAATTCAAGAATCTGAACTATAGAGATGCTCAAGCTATCATCGGTCAGTTAGGCCTCTATGAGTGCCCGTGGACATTCCTCGCTGGCAAAGATTTCGCTTTTCTCAGAGTAAGCACGCTCCCAACCTCTTGCTTCACTTTTTCACATCGAGCTAACATCACAGGCCTTCGCGATTCCTGGCATCTCAAAGGTCTCGGTGGGAGCAAAAGAGATGGTCGACCGTGTCGGGAAACGCTACGCAGACACCACCGTTCTAGTCGGCGAGTTTCTCGTCAACGACATTGACAGCGAGCGAGCTTGCGTCGCCATAAATCGCATGAACTGGATTCACTCCCGCTATGGCAACAAGATTCAAATGGATCAGATGGTCTACACCCTCTGCCTACTCACCTGCGAAGCTCTACAGTGGATCGACAAGTACGACTGGCGGCAGACGGTCGCGCTCGAGAAGCATGCTTCTTGGGTATTTTGGTACGAGGTTGGCCGTCGTATGGGTCTCGAGGATGTGCCCCAGAGCTTCGACGCATGTGCTACCTTCATTGAGGACTTTGAATCACGCAATATGGCCCCGTCACAGGATAATGCCCTCATCGCCAAGGGTGTTTTCTCTCTCTACGCGTCTACTCTCCCAGCTTTCCTCACTCCTGTTGTGCACGCCGTCTTGAAAGCATTTATGGATGCGCGGCTCAGCGACGCATTTAAGCTGCCAGTACATTCCACCCCCTTCATACAATCGTTTCTATCCTTCATGTTGCTCGTGCGCAAGTATTTTGTCCGTCACTTGATGCTGCCGCGATACTCTACATTGCAGGTCTTTGGCGAGGAGAATGCAGCCGGGTACCGTCCCATGATGTTTTGGGAAATCGAGCCATGGTATGTCGCCTCGTCGAAGAACAGTAGTTGGCTCTACTCGGCCTACACCCGTTTTTTCGGTTTGCCCATGGCCGGCGACTCAAAGTTCAGGCCGGAAGGTTATAAGCTTCAGGAGATTGGCCCAAAACATCTCGAAGGCAAGGGTGGCGAGCAAGTCATGTCTTTCGTCAAAGAAAACGAGGCTCGATCTTTCACCACATTTGGTCAATTTTCAAACACGTTCTACACAAGAGGTGGATGCCCAATGGGCTTCGCGGAAGTATCCGAAAAAGGAGGATGCCCTGCAGGATTTGTTAAGTTGTGATGAGCGTCCGGTGTTTGTCTAGCAAGTAGACCTTGTACGTGTAGTCTCCACATCCTGATCTCCAGGCTGTCTATGAACACTGTGTGTCCGTCCAGCCAAAGCGTCAGGGTGTAATGGGAAATAACCGGACTAAGACAACACCATGGTTTAGTACCTGAGCAAGACATCCTATTCAGCTTCTCCATGCCCGTGATACTTACGCCCGTGGTTTTTTATTTTCAGCCATATTGACCTGACTGTGCCGAGGAAGCTCGACGGCTCGTTTTCAATGCTTGGAAATGGTTCTCCACAACTGCGTTGGAACTTTCTCATCAGTTTGATGTAATCTATTGAAGTAGCTGTGTGAGGAATAGCCTAACAGGCTGGATATATTTTGGGCTAAATGTCGATTCGAGTAGCTCAGAATTGTGTACTGTCCAAGCTTTTGTTTGAATTGTAGTATGTTTGTGTGATCAAAAACAAATAAGGTTATTTTCTGCATAATTCAAAGGCATGAACCCAATACGAATCCGACAACAAAAACCTACAATAATGATGGGCTTCACGAATGGCTGCCAGCCTTTACGCGACTAGGTTCAATGCGACCAATGTCTAACCTCCTCGCCACCGTCCCACATTGTCGACAAATACTCTCCATCTCTACTCCAAGCTTTCACAGAGTTGATCTCACGTAATTCAGCGCGAACTTTTTATTTGACGTGAAAGATTGGTAGATTTGACAACTGCTAACAAAGTAAACTATCTACAAGAATGCTGTCCTGGATTTTGCACATGACGAGTGCTCAGTTGGCGCCCTGGTTCAACTTAAGCCAAGCGACAAACTGCTTGATTGTGAATTTTTCGGGTAGAACGGCGTCAGAGCCTGAGTCGGAGCCAGCTCCGGCGGAGGCGGTGGGAGATGCGGTGGAAGATGCAGTGGAGGAGGCAGCAGGGATGAAAGATGTAACAAGAGTGGAAGAGGCGACAGGGGTGACGGAGGCGATGGAGGCAGAAGAGGTGACGGCAGTGGACGATGCAACTGGGGTCTCAACGACTGCAGCAGTCGAGGACGCCACAGGTGTCTCGACTACAACTGCAACTGTGGAGGAAGCGACAGCGACAGCAGTAGAAGAAGTGGCGACAACAGTGGAAGATGCAGCTACAACAGTTGAAGATGCAGCGGCAGCAGTTGAAGAGGCAGCGGCAGCAGTTGAAGAGGCAGCAGGCTCCTCTGCGTCACCAGAGCCTCCAGAGCTATTGACCGACGTTGTGAGCTCGCCGCTCTCAACATACACGCCGCTGAAGAACCAATCCTCAGCCCCCGTTCCATCGTTACTTCCAGGCAGACGGAGGACACCAAGATGCCAGTCAGCACCATTGGACGAAGTGCTCGCGGTGAAAGGACCAGCAGTCTTTGTCAAGGGGCTGCTGCCGGTCGAGTGCCAGAAAGTGACTGAGCCTGCGTCGAAGTCGATCTCGTACGCAACGTTGTGCCATTCATCTGCAACCAATTCAACGTCCCATTTGGATACACCACCCACATGCCACTGCAGGTTAGTGTTGCTGGAGCCTTGTCCGCCGTACTTCAGCTCAGTGAAGTGGCTCTCGAAGAAGGCGATCTGATGCTCGTTGGTCGAAGTTGGGACATTGTCGGCAGAGGTCTTGATCGAGAAGTGGTAGTAAACTTTGCCCTTGTTGATGGCGGCGGTGGTTTGAGGGATAAGCTCAGTCCTCAACATGGTCTGGCCATTCCACTTGGCGGTCTCATCAATGGTGATCTTGACACCCTGCTTTGAGCCAGTATCGGCGGGATTCTTGTACGAAGTATCAAGGTTGACGTATTTGTCAACCGCGCCTGAGCCGTGAATGTAGTACTGATAGGCGCCGACTGGGTTGGAGAATGACCACTTTTCGAGGTCCGCACTCGAGGTCATGTCGTTGAACCTTCCATCCCAAACTATCGTGCCTGTCATGTTCATCAATATCAACAGACACCCGCTCTACAAAAAAAGACTCACCAGCAGACACGGCGCTGACGAGCGCACTCAAGATAGCAACTTTTCCAAACATTTTGAATTGAAGACGGACAGAGACCAGCTGCACGAAAAAAGTGAATATGAACTACGAAGTGAAAAATGAAGGACAGTAGTGGGATGCATGAGACAAAAAGGCCCAAGGCGCAATATAAAGTACCATCCAAATGAAAGTCTCACCGTCCCAGCTTAGCCCGAACCTCACGTCGGCTGAGATGGATCCGCTAGCTCAACCCTGCACCTCAATATTCAAGAACTGAAACATCGATGGCAGGGTCGTTCAATACGGCGTAGACCTGTATTGAGTGACTTGCTCTTGGCTGGTGTCAAGTAGCCGCCGGCGCTGCATGGACGAGCATCTTCTCAGTGCCGGCTGAACGGTCCAGGTCAGTTCTGAGCAACGTGCCCAGTGCTAGACCCCAGTTCTTCTTAATGTGGCTGCAGACACAAGCCGTAGTGACAGAAAGCCAAATGGCATGACAGCGGTTAGACGGATGGAAACGTTTCGGTTTTTGGAGCTAAGCTATATCAATCGAAAACGCGTCCCACAATTTGCTTGTTTGAGATTAGCGCATCAGGCTCGGAATCAAAGGATTCACGAACCGGTCCCTGCTCATAACGGTTTGTTTCATCACGGAAGATGAAGGCGGAGATTAGCTGTCATTGTATTCAGGCACGCTGCACGTTGGCAGTTTTCATGTCCAAGAATGATGTGGAGGCATCTGATGGAGAAGAAGGGGAGGTGCACAAAGATATAACTGTGGGCAGGGTAGAAAAGTACCCAGTAGCCAGGACAGAGCTGCAATGGCGTTGCGGCACGTTGAAGGGTGAGCGACTCGCTCGTGATGAACGTTGCCTTGCAGCTCTCATAAAGTGAACACTTGGGGCAACTTTACTAAAAGTCATATGATGAAATAATAAGGTGTACGGTTTGAACATACATAGTACCTACTCTAGGCCCACCATCTCGAAGTCCAAGTCAGTGCAGCTCAACAAAGCCTCGCCATTCATAACGCCATGAACGTACGTGCCACCAACAAGGCAGTATCGCCCACTGCCTTTAATAGGACGAAGGATAATAGGTACACGGCATCCAGGAACAATCCAGACAGAGTCCCCTACGTCAAGGCATTTTGAACCAATCCCAAAGTAACCTTGCCGTGTACGGAAAGGGCGTTGCCGCATCGCGTGAGAATAGGAAAGATTGAAAAGGGAAGCTTGGTGCGCAAGAAAAGCAAGGTATACAGGATCAACTTTGCTCCTATTGCGCCCTTTGTCAATTTCTGCCTGACTTGGCAAGATGTCGTTGGCTGAGGACGATATTGGGAAAGTTGTAGGTTCGTTGAATGCTACAGCATATCGCCAGAGAATCCAAGCGTGGAAAGATGGCTTGAGAAGATCCGAACAGGCTGGGTACTGAGCGCTCTCTGGAGGTGAAACGTTTCCTCTATTAGTTATCAGGCTTCGCCAAACCACTTCCTCACGAGACTCTCCCATGGTGTATGTCACATCAAGGGCAGCAATCATCTGCCATATGGTTGAAGAGTGCAAACCGTGTCGAAGGTCCTCTTTCTCCTCACAGATCTGAACTACATCATCCAGTTTCTTAGCTCGTATACTGAGGCAGCGTTTGTCGCTATCAACGGAAAGGATATGCTCTTGCACAATTATTATAACATTAATACTGCAAGTAAACTATCACGCCCATTAACTTGCCCAACCTACATAATCATCTAAGTTTTCCTAAATTATACCTAAGGATTAAACATTAAAGTTGCTAAGATAACTTACAAGTCTACTAGTTAGCCACTTCTTTAGCACCCTTACTGTTTGTACGCTGTTCTATAATCTGCCAGTTACAATACTGCCCTAATCTCTATTATTGTAGTAGTTTTTAGAATTATGTCGCTTAAGAGCAGTAAACTAAGGCGACATGTAATTAAATGCGCAGGAGAAATAGCTATTATATAGAGAGTTTTAAGCCTAATCCTAATTTTTCTTTGTTACTAGGTTAGAGTCCTATATAGGTATCTTCCTATCTAAAGTGTAGTACTGCAAGACTTTTAATATGCCCTTTAAATTTACTGCCTAAAGAAAATGTACTAGTAGCTTAAGGCTACATAGCAGGCAGTAGTAACCTTAATAGTAGACCTAGTAAAAACGCTTAACCTATAACTCTTAGCAAGATATAACTTATCTTAGCACTTAATAAAACTTATATTTTATTCTTTAAAATCCTAACCTAGGATAGGTAGTACAGTATCTAGGGGTATACACTTAGAAGTATAAATGTATTAAGTCTGTATTAATGCCTAGGCTGTAGAGTAGTTATCTATTACGCTTAGTTTCTTAAGTTAGTTTTAATATATATTACAGGAAAGGTTAATCTAGCTAGACTT
Source organism: Dothidotthia symphoricarpi CBS 119687 (assembly GCF_010015815.1). NCBI lineage: Eukaryota > Fungi > Ascomycota > Dothideomycetes > Pleosporales > Dothidotthiaceae > Dothidotthia > Dothidotthia symphoricarpi. The sequence continues at coordinate 837,868 of NW_022985026.1, forward strand.
TTAAACAGTATAATAAGGAGCGTTGCAGTATATATTATAATATAGGTAAGAATACTAAAGGTTAGAACATAGCTCTTATTTTGTAATTATATTATTACAGGACGTTCTAATCTTTAGGATTAAACTATACTAAACATAAACAGGCTTAAATTAAGTATAACTTCTACACTAAATAGAGAACTAAAGGTAGCAAGGGTAAGCTTTCTTTTCTAATAAGATAGAATAGAATAGGTTTAATAAGATGTACCCTAGGGCCTGTATCTTATTAAGTACATCTGTAGGTATAGCGTTAGACTTATTCTAGGGTAGTAAACTAGGTATTTTAAAGCTAAGTCTTTTTTAGATAAGAATCTTAAGGATCTCTCTAAAGTAACTATTACGTACAAGGTCCTACTTTACAGAGTTATAAGTAATAATAATTTTAGATAAAGGCGCTATATTCCTTAGTAGTGTGTTAGGTAGATTAGCTAAGAGGTTAATAAAAGCTTTACGTTTAATGCAGTGTATTACTGTATTATTATACTTAGCTTTTGTATTCTTTTTATACTTAAAATTTAATTTAACAGCTGTAGTAGTAGAGGGGCTAGACGCAGAGGCAGATGTAGAGGTAGATATAGAGGCAGATATAGAAGCAGATACAGAGGCAGATATAGAGGTAGATATAGAGGTAGATATAGTAATAGCAGTAACAGCGTTACTTAAGGAGTCCTCCTTTGCATTATTAATCTATAGGATAGAGACTTAGAGTAGTACTGTTAGTTTTAATCTCTGCTTAATTTCTCTAGCTAACTTCTTAGCTTTCTTCCTTAGCTCTATATTAGTATTACTGTAACCTCTCTTGCGTTTCTAGAGGTTCCTAGGACCTAATACTTATCTAGCTGGTACACTAGGGCTACGTAATGCTTCTGCTATATTAACCTTCTACTTATTCTACTTAGGCTTACTCTCTGTATTCTTTGTATAGTCTAGTCTGTTAACATATATATAAGTATAAGGATAGCTAAGAGTAATATAGGGCATTGCCTTAATATAGTATATATTATTATAGGAGATTATACTATTATTAATTGCCTCCTTAAGCTAGTATACAAAGAATATATTAACTTTTTCTCTGTAGTTTTAATTAGATATATTAGAAAAGAAAGTTATAAGTTATACTTCTTTCTTTATCTTATAAAACGCAGAAAGCTCTTTATAATAAGCTTAGGCGTAATCTACTGCCTTACTAAGGTGTTAATAGTAATTAGGTAAGCCTTTACTATAATATAGTTTAGCTTATTCTTGTTTTTCTTTTTATTACTCTTTTACTTCTTTTTCTTATTACTTGTCTAGCTCTGTAATAAGCTTAGCTATATTAAACTATTTAATAGTAGTAGCAGTAAAGACTTCTTCTTTAGCTTCTATTTCTTTAACATTATATAAATACGCTAGTACGTAGAGCTAGATACACTATAAAACAAAAACAGGCTAAACAAAACGTATAATAACAGTGCATAACTATTATAAGATATACAACGTTATATAGGTTAGGTAAAGTCTACTAGCTTATTAGATTTCTTACGTGTTAAATAGTAGGAGTAAGTAGTAACTCTACTATAAAAACTATTGTACGCTAATTATATAATCTAACGCTAGTACAAGAGTATATTACTATTATTATATAGAATAGTAGAAGTAGGTATTCTACAGTCTAGACGTATAGTTTTAACACCTCTGCGTGCAGAGCGTTTATAACTAAGACGCTGTATTATATATATTCCCCTATTATAACCCTCCTTTACCTAATGTCTTCCCTAGGTATTACTGTGTATAAGCTAGGTGTAGCTAGAGCTGGTAGTATATATTCCTATCTATAAGTTAGTATATATAAGCCTAGTAATAGGATTAAGTAGGAAGGGTACCAGCAATATTTTATAATATTAATAGTTAGAGTTAGTTTAGTAGGAAGCCTTAGTACTGCGTTAAGGTATAACTTTATTACTAGAGAGGTAACTAATAAGGCTAAGCAGATACTATAGCTAAGCAGATGCTACCTTAGTTAGATTAATAGAGGTAAGTTAATAAAGCTAAGTGTTAATATAACTAATAGTGCTGCTTTATAATAACCCTTCTATTTAGTTTAGTAATAAAGCTAAGTGTTAACGTAACTAACAGCGCTGCTTTATCTCTATACTATAACTATACCTAACTAATATATAAGGCTTCTAGTCTCTGTAAGGAGACTAGATACTAAGTAACGCATAATAGTAGGTATACGTTATAACTAAGTAGATACGTTAACCTTTGTAATAGTTAGTAAAGAAAGAAAGGAGGTAAGCGTGCCTATAAAGGCTAATATATATTAAGAGTAGAGCTAGTAACGCTAGCTATCTCTAGTATAGCTTTTAGTAGGTTAAGTGTATTACTTCTGCCTTTAGTATACTTAAGTTCTCTTACTAACTCTAGCGCCAGACTGCTTAATATTAGGACGTAGGATAAATACTACAACGTAAACTACTTACCTAGTAGTTCTACGTACTTGCCTAGCAGTTGTACTTACTTATCTGCAGTCCTTTTCTTTTATACTAGGTATATTCCCTAAATATTACGCTGGCAACAGCACTATAGCTAAGAAGAGAAAAGCTAAGGGAAAGAAGTAGGCAGCTATACCTCTTAGTAAATAAGGGTAATAATTAGACAAGAGTAGTCTACTAACCAAGATAGAGAAGTAATCTAATCTTTAAGACGCAGAGGGGTTTAACAATACTAACATAATAAAAAAACAAAAGACGTAGCTACTACTATAGAGTAAATATCTATAGTACGAATTAATAATTAGGTAATAAATATATATAATAAAGAAATTCAAGACAGCTCTAAAACGCTCTATACTTAAGAAGTAGGCTACACTTCTTTAACCTAATAAACCGTACCTATTAAAACGACAGTAGAGGAATAACTACTAAAGGAAGAATACCCCTTTTAACGCAGACACAACCCCTAGCAAAGACAAAGATATAGACTTAAAGCAAGACAAGAAAGCGCTTATAAAGATAGTGTTCTAGAAGATAATAAAGCTTCTACTGCTATCTGTTAACTATAACCTTATCTAGTAAATAGTAGGACTAGGTAAGAAGTAGGTAATCTGTCTATAGAACTAGGTTGTAAGTAAAGATAAAGAATACTAAGTAAAGATATTTACATACCTGCAAAGGTATAATATATCCCTAGATACTAACCCTCTAGCTAATACTGTAATAGTAAACAAACTAGTAATAATAAATATAAAGTAGTCTAACAGTCCTATATTAGTAAGTAAAGGGCTTATAGGTAGTTATTAGAGGATAGTATAGGTAGTCTAGCCTAGCTAACAGAGACCCTTTTCCTCTAACATTTTAAGACATTAGATAAGTTTAATAAGAAACCTAAAAATAACTAAGAAGAAGAGAGCAGGGAGGATAAGGGGGTTAATAAGAGGGACTTAGATAACTACTAGATTAAGGAAGGAAGATTTAATAATAATAAGGTAAAGAAAATAGAGTTTAATAATAGTAAGGTAGAGAGAGTAGAGTTTAATAATAGTAAGGCAGAGAGAGGAGGACTAGATAATAAGAAGTTAGAGGAGAATAGTAGGGATAAGTTAGAGAAGGATAGTAGGGATAAGTTTAAAGAGGACAGTAGAGATAACTTTAAGATATAAAACGTAGGATCTTCTAGAGTAGTTTAACCTAGAGATACTATTAGCTATATTAAGTTATAGTTTAATTTAGGTAATAAGAGCGTATATAAGTAAGTTAATTAAGCCTTATATAATAATAATAATAATAAAGAGGAAGTAGAGATTAACTATCCTAAAGGATTTAATAATAAGGAGGAAGTTATTAAAGTATCTAAGAATATAGAGGAAATTATAAACTAGTCTAAAGATAGTAGAGAGATTATTAAAGGTAATAAGGATAGTAGAGAAGGTAAAGAAGAGAAGTAGTAGAAAGCCCTAACGCCCCTTCTCTCTAAGTCTATTATTAATAACTAAGAGGAAGTAGCGCTACCTACCTTTAAAGCTATACCTAACTATTAAGTAGAAGCTACGCGTATACCTAAGATTATTAACGTCTTTACCTGTATAACTAATAAGACTAAGGTATTAGATAGTAAGTTTAATAACAAGGCCGTAGAAACTCTACTGCGCAGGAAGGACTACTAGACCTTACTACTACTAATAAACGTCTCCTAGAGGGTCCTAGCTACGGCTACAGCCTCTACCTAGCACAAGAGTATTACGTAGCGCCTAACTAAACAAGTAATATAAATTTGTAATAACTGTATATTTAACTACTACAACCTGCTAGAGAACTTTGCTAATATACTATAAACTACGCTAGCTATAATTAATATTACTGCCTCTGTCTATTAAGGTAGGTATATAGGATAGGCTAAGGAGATAGAGTAAAAAGGCTAGAATATATAGTAGGCAGATAGCTAGGCGCTAGGTAGGATAGTCTAATGTATATATATAACGCATTCTTTTTATATAGTAAAGATATTATAATACAGTTAGCACCCTTAATAAAAGCAGAATATATAGTATAAAAGAAATATATGCGTATTACCTACTTTGCCTACTAACGTAACCTCTGCTACTATCTACTGCTTAACTTAGCATCTAATAAGCCTATCTATCTAGAACTTAATTATTTTAGGGTAATTTATAGTCTTATTTAGTATAGGTAACCTCCTAGCCTTATTATTTATAGAGCTATTACTAACCTTCTCTTCTACCTCCTCTATCTCCCCTAATAGCGTAGGTAGTGTAAACTTATTATTCTTATTAGACACTACCTTTCTAGACGTATTACAGTACAGTAACCTAGATAGAATAACCTACCCCTTATTATCCTTTTCTAGACGGCTAATACTGTACTAGCTATGCTAGCTATCTGCATTATTATATCTACTGTATCTACTACTAAACTCTAGCTGTATACTGTCTATAGGCAAGATAGAGAGTTTATGTATATAGGATAGGATTAAGAAGAGGTGCTAGGGGTTAAAGCTATATATAGAGGATTACTTATTAGATACTATAGGTATAAGTTAGCTATATATCTTTAAGTGCTTACGTAAGCTATACTAAGCCTAGTGCTAGCTACTGCTTTAGCAGGTCCTATTTGTATACTAATAAGGATACTGTACGTAAGCAGTAATAAGGAGGCTAAGAAGGAGACTAGAAGCACGTATAAGTAAAAGGGCAGGTATATAACTACTAGTAGATATACTAGAAGTATCTAAAGTAAGTATACTAATAGGGTTTATATAGATTCTATTTTTAGGTAATATACTATCTTTATTAAGAGTAGGTAATTATTAAGTTATTAAACCTAGTCTGCTTTATTTTATAGGAAGGTTAAAGTTATATTTATTATTACCTTTGTCTTTATAATAACGCTTTATGCTATTAGTACTACAGTATATATAGAGTAGAGTAGAGCTAGACAACCCCTATAGAGTCTATACTTAATTACTTCTTAGTAATAAATTTAATTAATACTTTATTTCTATAAGTTTCTATTATAATTAAAAATAAATCTTAATATTATAGAAGAGGAGCTTAACAGCTTAATAAGTTTAATAATATACTTTATTAACGTATTATAGAGCAGTATATATTTTAAGTTTATAGAAAGAAGATTTTTAGTAATAATTAGGTTACTTAAGAAATACTTAGCTAATATATATATAAATTAAGAAATATATATACTAGGAGTAGATACTAGATTCTATAAGAGGAATATAAACGTAAATTCTACTAGTTAAAGAAATCTTTTAACTTAATAAAGTTAATCTATTACGCACTTTTCTAATATATAAATGTATAGTATCTACATTCTATATATACACTTATTACACTCTAAGGTATATATTTTATAGAGATACCTATCTTGCCTTACTACTAGTAGGTAAGACAGAGAAGAGCAGTATTAGACTAACTAACTATATATATATAAACTAGATATAGTAAAGGCTACTATATCTAGTAAGGTTATAATATATAAGAGAATCTATTAGAGGTTCTGTTAGGTCTTAAACTTATACCTTATAAACTTAAGTTATTAGAGAGCTACGTAGGCAAAGAGAAAAGAAGTAAATAGTAGCCTATTTACTACTGCGCCTACTAAGCAGAAACTTAATAGGCTTTATATATATATACTATATAGCTAGTAGAGGCAGGTTTACCTAAGGCTTACGTAAGAGAATTGTATAGTAAGGTACCTTAGCTAGGACAGCTTCTAGAGGGGTAAGAATATATCTAGGTATACTAAAGAGAGTAAATAATCTATTAATATTAGCTTTAATATATTAACTAGGATTACTAGCTATATAAGAGTATAACTTACTAGATATAGCTAAACTAAGTAATATATCTAGTACCCTAAGTATTATACTTAGATAGGTTAGCTACTTAATCTCTAGTATAGGGAAGCTGTGTAGGTAGACGCCTTTACTGTAGTAGACTATATAGAATAACTTAAGTCTTAGTCCTGCTTTACTAATACCCCTAATAATAGCAGAGACTAGAGAACTTAGTAGATTATATAGTTTAAGATAACCTAGCATCTTTATATAAGCTATAACTAGGCTGCCTTTATAGACTACTACCTCTCTTAGTGCAGGAAATTAGTAAAGATATACTGTAAGTATAAGAGCAGCGCTGCTGCCTCTAGTAAGGGTATTTACTAATATTAACTCTTAAAGTATAGCTATCTATAAGATATACCTACCTAGAGACAGGTCTTTGTCTATATCCTTAAAGATATGCTAGATATTAACGTTATTCCTAGAGTTAGTAAGAATACAGTAGCTCTTCTAGCGTAAGATAGAAGTACTAATTATAATATTAATCTAGCTAATAATAGCTATAAGGCTAGCTAGGGAGGAGAGCTAGATAAGCCTAGCTAAACTAGCTTCTGTAAAGGTAATATTAATACCTTAGAAGTATTTAATAAAGTCCTTTTTAGTAGCGCTTTTTATAAATTAGGATAAGGTGTAAGTAATATAGATATTAGTAAGGTTAAGGTTTATAAGGATAAGCTAGTAGAGCTTTATAGAGATAGTAGTCTAGAAGTCTACCTTAGAAACCTACGCAGACGTTAGCTAATATAAGGATAGGGCAGTAGTTATAGTATTACTAGATTACAGCGCAGCTAGATCTAAGTACTAGAGAGTTAGAGAGAGATATATAAGGGTAGACTAAAGCTTAAGTATTAGACGTTCCTATTCTTAATTTTACTATACGCTACTGTAATATATAACTTAGTAATAACTATATAGCCTTTACCTTATTAAATTATATTAGTAATAGAATTAAAGATAAGATATATTACTATATTAACTTAACCTTTGCCTCTTAACGTAAAGATCTATAATAGTCTTAATTATACCTTAGTAGCTTATACTAAAATAACTAGCCTTTAAATGTCTTAGTATACTAATATTATATTTTATACCTACCTAACAACGCGAATAACTCTACACTTACTAGGTTAAAACTAATATAATCTAATAACCCTATAGTATCTTTCTCTCTATTTTACTAGTGCCTTAGCTTATACTTAACTTATGTTTTTATACTATTATAACCTAAACTTAAACTTACCTACGTAACTATTTAACTACCTTACTTCTCTTTACCTTACTAACTAGATTGTATCTCCTCCTTAGAGAAGCTATTATATCTTTAACAAAACATTAGATTAAGGCCCGCGCTGGTACTAAGTATAATAATGCACTCTCTAGAGTATTACCCCCTTAACTACTTCTACTGCTTTTACTGCCTCTACTACTCTACTAGCTAGGGCGTAATATTTATACTACTTAGCCCTGCTTACCTTACTGCTAGCTACTAACGGCTACCTTTACTAGAACTTAGGTGCTTACCTATATAAAGAAAAGTAAGTTTTCTGTCTAAATATAATACTGTAGGAAGTCTATTACTCTAATAAACTATAGCAGAACTCTAATTATAAACTACTACTTAATCTAGTTACTATTACTATATAACTTATATACTCTATACTCTCTAGGTCTGTAACTTTGCCTACTATTATATAGTGCGCTACGCTGCCTTTACTATCCTATATCTATATTAGCTATCTTTAGAACTGCCTAAGATAAGATAATAGGATATCTACTATTAAATTAATTATCCCTGCTAAGTAAGTAAGTCTTACCTAGTATATAAGATATTCTGTGCCTTATATACTATTAGTAGAAGTAAGATAACAATCTCTGCCCAAAACTCTTAATATTATAGTAATATATTAATATATTTAAGCTTACTTACTTTAGAGAGCCTTATACTAGGTATTCTAGACTAATAGTTAGGTTCTATTATAACAGTAAAACTAAACTAGTTAGCTATAAAAAGCCTCTAGAATTTAGTTTATATAACTTCTGCTAGGGCTTTAAACTCTTATATACAGAATATATAATTCTATTTAGATATATACTCCTTATACTTCTTAAGGACAATTTTTATAATATTAATTTATTAACTTAGACAGCTAACTAGGAAATTACAGAACTTATAGATAAGATATTACTATACTAAGTCTTCTAGAAGAACGTTTACATTTACCTATATTAAAGTAGGAATATAATTTATAAGTAGCTTTCTACTATATTAGTATAGATAAAAACAGTCCTAAAGAAAGATCTAGCTTATTTTATTATATAGATAATGTAATAGGCTTAGGCTTTGCCTATACCTTAGTCTTGGCTTAGTAGGACTAGAGAGATATATATATATATATAGGATCCTTCTCTACTCTTTAGAGAATATAATACTATTATTAATACTTATTATAGCTTAACTCTAAGGCTAGTCTATAATATTTATATTCTCTCTTCTAAAAAATACTCTTCTATAAGAGATAGGATAGACAGTGTTACTTAGAATTACTCTCTCTCTACTAATAACGTTATAATATAGGACATCTAGAATAGACTTTAGGAATTATAGGAGTAATAGGAGGAGAATTAGGCTATAATAGCTATATTATAATAATAGCTAGAGGATTTGTAAAACCTCTATATTACTATTCTAAGACCTTAACTAGCCCTCCTAGGTAGAGCTTTAGTATTAGTATCTATACTGCTAACTCTAGGACCTCTCTAGAATAAGGCTAGTAGAGGTATAGACTAATAAAGGCTCTAGCAGAAGCTGCTTCCTATAGGAGAACTCTTCTTAGGTAATAAGATATACTTTAAAGTATAGAAAGTTACTATTATATATAAGCTATATACTAATAGTAAGTTTATTAGGAACTTATAAGACTAGTTTATATTTATCTAGGCTAACCTTAGCACTACTATTTAGAAGGAGGTTGTAGTATACTATAAGGCTAAAGGTAAGAATAGACTATAGAACCTTGTACACTTTATAGAATATCTTAAGTTCTACTACAGTAATAATTATAGTAAGGAACAGGCCTAGGCTAAACTTAAGAGAATCTACTAAGGAAAGGTAGAGCTATTTTCTAAGTTCTTTATTTAGTTTAAGTAGCTCCTAGTATAGAGTAGTAGTAGTAGCTAGAACTATAAGTAGAAGCTTAGTAAAATATAGTAGGCTTTAAATAGTAATATATAGATAGTAGTACTTTATTAAGGAGTTTTATGTATAAACTATAATTTTGCTATTAAAAAATATAAAGTAATTATAGTAGATATTAAGACTATAGCTATTAAGGTATAGATATAATTAACTTTATAGAAACTAGCCTTGCTAAAGCAAGATTAGGATAGTAATATCTAAATAATCTATATTAGAGCAGTAAGAACTAGAAATAATATAGACTAGTAAGTTTTACGTAGTTAAAATACTAGGGTAGAACTAAAATAGGCTAATTAGGTTCCTAAAGATCTTTTCTACTAATGTAAAGCTACAGGCTTATATACGTAATATAGAGGAAGTAGATACTATCTCTAGAATTATACTAACGCTGTATCTACTAAGTTAGTAAGAATTTATACAGTATAGTTTCTTTAGGTAGATAAGTATTTAGGAAACTAAGGGCCTTTAGTTAAAACCCTAATTAGAGGCCCTATAAGAATACTATAGTAGAGGAGCAGCTACTCTATTAGGAAAGAAATAAAATTATAGTAGATATTAGTAATTAAATAGATAAGTTACTGTTTTTAATACTCCTCTTCTTTAAGTATACTAAATATATAAGAGTATTAGTTAACTTAGAGTATAAGTATTTTAGAGTAATTAGCAAGAGGGTTATAGAGAGGATAAGGCTAGAGCTAGTAGATATTCTACTATAAGTACTATAATAGGTAGTAGGCCTACTTTCTAATACTTAGATTACCTAGTTAGCTATCCTAAACTATAACTTAGATAGCTAGTTAAGGTGTATAGTAGCCTACGTAGTACTAGGTCTAGTATATAATATAATCCTAGGGAAACTATAAATAAGATAAGAACAGGTTGTGTTAGACGTAGCTTAAAACTAGTTAGTAATTAGATAGGTAGGTAATATAACTATTAAGAAATATAGTAGTAGGCCTTAGGTATCCTTAAAGGATTATATAGAGGTTAAGAGAATAAAAGACTTAACCTATAAAGATATAGTATTAGAGGCAGTGCTAACTTAGATCTACTCCTTTAGCCTACAGGATATAACTTACGCTATTAATACTATAAGAATAGGGCAGAGTACTATAGAATTAGATAGAACTGTAATACTAATGCTACCTCTAGAACTAATAGACTTTATAAACCTCTTTAACAAAGATAAGGCGTTAGGACTACTTCTATATAGGGGCTGGCTAGATTATTATATATAACTTTAATAAGATAAAGATAGATAGGAACTAGAATTACTATAGAGTTTACTATACCCTATATTGTATAACTAGCTACTAGAACTCTGCAGGTAGGTAATAGAACTTATAGATAAGGAATAGATTTAGGTAAGCTTATCCTCTATAGGGGTACCTATACTACTTATTAAGAAATTATTAGAAGGATAGAGGCTATACGTTAACTACTAAGGGCTAAATAAGATTACAGCCCTAGACTAATATCTACTCTCTCTAATAAAGGAGACCTTATAGATACTAATAGGTACTTACTAGTTTATAAAGGTAGATATATAGGTAGCCTTTTACAGACTTTATATAGCTAAAGAGGATAAGGCCCTTATAGTATTTTAAATAAGGTTTAGACTCTTTAAGTAGATAGTTTACTTTATAGAACTATCTAGGGCACTAGCGTTATTTTAATAGTATATTAATAGGGCGCTAAAGGAGATACTTAGTAGTATATTAATAGTATACCTTAATAATGTACTAGTGTATTTATTAGGGTCCTAAAAAGACTATATAGAAAAGACGCACTAGGTTCTAACTCTAATAGAGGAAGCAGGACTAAGCCTTAATATTAAGAAATATATATTTATAGTTAAGGAGGTAAAATACTTTAGCTATATAATTAAGGTAGGAAAAGCAGTTTAACTAGACCTAGAGAAGTTATAAGCTATTTAGAAATAGGAACTACTATTAAATATTTAAGGAGTAAGAAGTTTCTTAGGATTTACTAACTTCTATAAGGATTTTATTCTAAAGTTCTCTAAAGTTACAGCCCTACTAAACTAATTAACTAGAAAGGATATACCCTTCTAGTAGTAAAAGAAGAAGGAATAATTATTCTTATTTCTTAAGATAGTATTTATATTAGGTCTAATTCTAGCGTAATAGAACCTAGCGTAGGAAATAGTAGTAGAGCTAGACTATTTAGAAATTACCTTTAGAGGTTACCTATTATAGAAGGTTAAAGAAGTGTTATACCTAGTAGTATACTACTTAGCAGCCTTAATAGTAAAGTAAAGGGTTTATACTATTTATAATAAGGAGCTTATAGCTATAGTAAAATATCTTAAAGCGTAGTTATTAGAACTCTAAAGCGTATATTAACTATTTATAATTCTAATAGATTATAAGAATTTTAAATACTTTACTACTAAGAGAGAACTTAGTAAGTAGTAATACTACTAGGCTAAAATACTTTTAAAGTTTAGTTTTTACTTAAAGTTCTACCTAGGCTAATTAGTGTTATAACCTAATATACTAAGTTACTATAAACAGGATAAGGGGCTAAAGTAAAGATAATAGTTACGTATAATAATACTATTAAGTGTAGCTACGCTTAAAACTACTTAGATAGAATATCCTATAGTAGTGCTATAGGGAACTTAGGTATTTATAGATATATATATATAAGGGTTATAAGAAACAGCAGTAGTAAAAGACCTATAATATAAAATCTAGCTAAGTACTGTTTAGTAAGGGTTATAAAGGTTTTTATAGAAAGCTAAGATAGCGTAGTAGATTAGAGATTACTTAATTAGTGCCTATAGGACACTGCTTTAGTGTAGGGTAATATAGCTACTATCCTAGGAACCCCTTATAATAATAATAATCTAATATAGGTATAAATTAGGACTTATAGGCTATTCTAGTAAGAATATAATATTCTAGATCCTAAGGTATAACTATTATTAGGACAGAATATTCTAAGACGTTGCGTAATATATTTAGAATTATTACTGCTATAGTATATATATCTAATATAGAAAGTGTTAAGAATTATTACAGCCTATCTTAGTAGTAAATTAGTACTAGTCTTAGATTTTAATAGATTTTATAGTTAACCTGCTAGCTACCTTAGTAGAGGTACTATAATACCTCCTTATAATTACTAATTAACTATCTAAATACGTCTAGCTAGAAGTAATAATGTTAATAACTACTAAATACTATATAAAGGTCTTCTATAATATATAGTAGCGTTTTTAGAGATTCCCTTTCTTAATTATATTAGATTAAGGCTTAGACTAGCTAGGTATCTTTTAGACTATGTTATACTCTCTAGTAAAAATTAACTAGCTACTCTTAACAGCTTATTACCTTTAGACTAATAGAGGTATAGAAAGATTAAACTAAGAAGTCTAGGTAGTCCTATAAGTAATAGTATACTTTAAATAAATAGACTAGCTAAACTGCCTCCTAGCCTACTAGTTAGTATTAAATAATAGGGACTTAAGTATAATAGAAGTAAGTCTAAACCTACTTCTAAATAGATATACTATAGACCTACTTTAATAAACTGTACTACCTAAAGTTTCTATAAGGACTCTAAAAGGCAGGGCTGTATAGTTTCTAAAATACTTAAAATAGAGAGTAGACCTAGCCTAGGTAGCTATAACTTTTATATAGTAACGCTAGTAGGAATCTATAAATAGGTCTTAAAGACTTATAGAATAATTTAAAGTAGGTAATAGAGTTTAGTTCTTAATATAAAATATAAAAATAAATTATTCTAGTAGAAAACTTAATTAGCTATAGGTTAAGTATATAGTTATATATATACTAAGCCTACTTATAGTTACGTTAGATCTACTAGAAAACCTATATAAAATAGTATATATAGACCTAGTAGAAAGAGCGGCTAATAACTCCCTTTTATTATAAGCTTTAAAGAATACTTATCTAGAACCTACTCTAGTTCTCTAAGAAGAAGATAAGGACTTAAATAAATAAATAGTAGAGGAAATCTTGTACATTAAGAATATAAAGAGAAGGGAAAGAAGATAAGCTCTAGTAAAATAAAAAGGTTAGGCTACTCTAATATAGACCTTATTAGGTAATATATAGGATATAGAGGTACTAGTAAAGTTTAAGACTAAATAGGGGGATATAAAATACTATAATAGCCTAGAATAAAGAATAAATTAACGTAATATAGTTATATTAGAGTTGTATTAGGACTACTAAGGGTAGCTCTAATACGTAGAACTATAAATAAAAGGTTTTAGCTAAGTGCCTTACTATAACCTTAAAGGGGGCTAGCCTAATTTAAACTTAGAAAAAGTTACCTACCTACCTAATACTAAGGTAACCCCTAATAGTAACCTAACTTATAATAGTAAGAAAGGTCTAAGTCCTACTAGAAGCTACTATCCTTACTATTATAGTACTAAACGTAGGTATTACAGGCCTCCTTCCCCTCTATATTAGTATCCTCCTTAGTCTTGCCTATACTTTTTATAATAATAAAGTTCTTAGTATAACTACCTACTATAAAATAGTAGGGGGGTAGAGTAGGTATATAGAAAGCTTAGGGGGGATAGAGTATAGATAGAGGAAGATAATAAAATAGTATGTAACTACTTCTAAGAGGTAATAAACTAAAATTACTACTAGCCCTTTAGGAGGATACTCTACTACTAGAGCTAGACCTATAGTAGCTAGTATAGTAATAGTATAAAGATAGCGTATTATTATACTCTAAGAAGTAATAATAATAAGTAGGAGTATAGGATATATACTTAATACAGCAGTATAGGGGTAGAGCCTTAATATAGCAGGTAAGGGCCTTAAGGGTAGTCTAGATTAGGGTTAGTAATAGTACTATATTAAAAAAGGAAAGAACTTACTATAATTACAGTCTAGCTATTAGTTATTACGCCTAGAGCGTTCTCTAAACCTATAATATATTAGTCCTAGCGCTAGAACTACTCCCTAGTAGTATATATAATTTAGTAAGTTATCTAGTTACTAGGCCTGTTATAGAAATATAATAGAGTTATAGGAAGCTAAAGAAAGGGTAAAGACTTAAACTCCTTCCTAGTAGTAAGAAACTATACCTCCTTATAATAGGTCTTAGTAATAGAATTAAATAAGACTATAGGGTTCTACTTCTAAATAGTACACTTAAACGTATTATTAAAGGTATATATTAGAGTGTAAAACTCTTAAGTAAAAATATAATATATACTAGTTATTAGCTTCTCTTAATTAGTGCTATAGGTACTAAGAGTCTTAATATAGTACTTATTATTAGCCTAATTTATATTATAGAAGTTATACTAAGCGTAAAATATACGTTAAAGAGTAGAGTTTATAGAAAAGAAGTTATTATTAAAAATATAGGTCTTTTTACCCTTATAGTAAGCCTTATAGGTAGTAGAGCTATAACTAGGCGTATACTTAGCGTAACTAAAGAAGCGTATTAAGGAAATATATTTATAATAAAATTAGTTATAATATAGAGCTATATTATAGGCCTTATCTTTAGAATCTTCCTGTATACTAAAATTACTAGCATAATAGTAAGGCTTCTTCTACTTAATAATTAGCAAACGTATAGAGAGATAATAACTAGATATATAGGATTATTATAGCCTAGAGGACTACTCTAGTTATTATTAGGTAGCTTCTTACTAGAAGCCCTAGTACCTACTATACTAGAGGTATTATTAAGAGTAACGTTAGCTATAACAAAGAGCAATTAGCTATGTAAAGAGGCTAAAGGGGCGTAATAGAGGAAGGTAAGAGGGAGTATAGTAGGAAAGTTAAGGCAGCACTCTATAGGTATAATAGTTATAATAGGAAGAAAGTATAGGGTTAGTATAAAAATAAAAATAAGTATAGGTAGCTATAGTGCTAATGTATAATAAGCTACTAGTAGTTATAAGGCTTAGTATAGTATAGAAAGAACAGCACTAAAATAATAAGCCTACTTAATAGGCATAATAAGATATAAAAAAAAAATAGAGGTAAAGTAGAGAGGTATATAATAGGCTTAGGCTTTACTTATACCTTAGTCTTAGCTTAGCAGGATTAGAGGGATATATATATATATATAGAATCCTTCTCTACTCCTTAGAGAATATAATACTATTATTAACACTTATTACAGCTTAACTCTAAGGCTAGTCTATAATAGATAAGGGTTTATCTAAAAATTTTATATAGTCCTTAGATAAAATAGGGACTAGATAAATTATATTAACTAGATACTAGGATATATACTAACTTAGGTTTTCTACGTATAGAGATTTGCTACTATAGTAAGAGTAGTAAGATAGTTTAGAATATACCCTTACTAGTAGTAATAGGCAATATTATTATAGAGATAGATAAGCTAATATTATCTATATTAGCCTATCTAGAATATAATAAAGTAAATAGACTATTATTTACTGTGCTTTATAGAATTATAGAGGATTATTAGTTAAGAATATTTAAAGAATTTAACTAAAAAATTACATATCTCTATTTAGTATAGGGTAATAAGGTTATACTTATTAAGAAAGATCTTTATTTCTAGGTTATGTTATAAGAGTTAAGGCTTAAGGGTATTCCTTATATTAAACTCTAAGTATATTTACTATCTTTTATTTTAAATTGCCTAACTTTCTATATAGGTAATCTTACTAGAAGAACCCTCTAATAATAATATAGCTAATATAGATATTATTAGCGTCCCTAGTAATAGTAATAAGGATTAAAATATATATTTAGCTACTTAATTACTACTAAATAGGTTATTCTACTTCTATATTTATATCCTAGTCTATACTAATTACTTATAGGAATACCTACCTACAGTCCTTACTATACTGCGTGCTATTTAACGCTAGCTTAGAAGTTAATTAAGAAAGGGTAAGGATAAGGAAGAGAGTAAAAATATACTTAAAGTATTACCCTTACTTTATAAGCTGCAAAAAAAAGAGTAATAGTCTAGCTATAGTAGATAATATATATATAATATTATATCTAAGTTATAATCTTTTGGCTATAACAGAAGTCTAGTAAGTTATATATTGTCTTTATTAATAATTATTTAGTCTAGGGTTTCCTCTTGCCTAGTTTTATTGCTATAATTGTTTAGTCTTTAAATCTTAATTAAATCTTATATCTAGAACAGTAGATAGGCAGACTTCTATATCTGTTATAATAATATTAATATCTAGTTAAAGTACGTAACAATGTAAAGTTAGTACTTCCTTAGCTCTGTAAGAAGTGCGTACAAGTTTATTAATACAAAGTTTAGGTTTGCTATCTCTAACGCTATTATACTATTATAATTAACGGTATAATTTAGATTACTTTGCGTTGTATTGCTTTGTGTTGTGTTGCTTTGCGTTGTGTCACTTCGCGTTATATTACATCGCCTCTCAATTATTGCCAGGTCTTAGGTTATATGTATACTAAGATAGAATAACTTACTATTAGGTTAGGTTTCAGGCCCCCAGTCTCTTAATGGCTGAGTGGTTGAGCTTTACACAACCTAAGATTAATATGGTGTTAGAGCGGCCAGAGTTTAACCTACGCAACGATCTCTTGCTGATATAAACAACACTTATATTCTTTTTTTGCACCTAACTACTAATCCGCCGGTACGTTGCTTAAATAGGGCTGAGCGAACGGGAAGCCTTGTTCTTAACGTCCTATGGTTGTATGTGGAAGTTAATGGTTGCGGAAATCGTTATCAACGCCTTGCTTCGTACTTGACCCATCGACGGCGTGTCTGATCATATCTGTCAAGGTGTTGTTATGCAAGCTGGTATAGGGTATATGACCAGCCTAGCGATGATCGGTAACGCTATTATGTGTGACACTATTTGAGTGGAGTGAGTGGAGGCGAAAGAGCGATGGTGAGGTCTAGGGTGTGGCAGCAGAGTGAGACGTGGTAATGTCGGTGGGTTGAGCCTCTCGACGATCTCATGCCTTGATTGCTATCTAGTGTAGACAAAGCGTGCTCCGTGATCTCAAAAGACGCAACTCAAGTTATAGGATCTGGCCGTGACTAGCGATGTGATTTCATGATCCAAAAATGGCTGGCAATACGCTATTCTCGGGTGCATGTCAGTTTATTGAAAGAGGTATTTCGGGAGGTTCGTATACAGATTTGTCTAGCGAAAGGTATATCTGGAGGCGGTGTCGACGACGTAGCCTGCATGCTAGGTGCAAAGATTGTGAGATGGAGTTGAAGGGGGGCTAGTGGAGTATATGGGGTTTCTATGAATAGACTTGGTTCCCCCAGGGGTCACACGCGATTGCTAGCGGTTAGCAATTCCATTGGTACCATAAGCGCCCATGCCTCAAGCGTCCCATTGTTAGGTGAGGCGCAGACGGACGCTTGACGGGTTATTCCATCCATGTCGAACGAGAGGGAGTGATAGGGACTAGGTTAAGCTGGGGTGTCAACCGCTTTTGAGACAGAAGCAGGACGATCTCGCAAGGTACCACATGCCAAGTTCGTAAACCAAGTGCAATGACGCAGGGCAGCGTATGCAGAATTGCTTCTTTCGAAGACGTCGCATGTTGGTGTTGGTGATGCTGAGCTCCGAATAAGGCCGCCAGAAATTATTGAATGTGGTGGAACACGGAGGGCGAAGATCGAGCCTGCAATATGGGCAAATACCAACTACTGCATCACCTCCTGCGACCAATTTCAAGTTTTACGTCGCGTCTGGTTCCTGAACGGGTTGGAATTGTAGACTCTCGGGCCTCACCCGCGTCCTACGCAGGGTTCCGCAATTGCGATATTTCGCGGGCAGATCTTACCGTGAAAGGTATGTAAGGAATAGAAGCGACTGCAGGCGAACGGCCTACTGCAGGATGATCGTATCAGGAGGTTATTCGGACGCTGGCCAACGTCAGAACCTTACTCGTCCCGTTGAGATGCATTGGCGGCTGGCTTGACGCAGAGACCACCAACCACATTCACGTGCATGGGTGCCGTCTTTCCAAAGCACGCTTAGGACTGGAGCAGGTCCGGGTGCGGTACCTGATCAGTCATAAAGACGGGCAGCCTGAGCGCTTGCTCGGACTGTATTGCCCAGCGACTTTCATCCCGTCTGGTGGGGTTATCCGAGCGTCTGCGCCGCATCGTCTGGCATCTGTCCACATCACTTTCGCTGTTCTCCTCTTCCATGACCCTCACACTCGCTTGATCTTCTTGTTTCTCTGGTCTCTAGCCCTACTGATAGTACGCGCGGCTGTCGGAGGACCCTTACATGCACTGTTGAGCTCCGCCGCCTGCTCCCCCGCTTAGTACGCCTCGCCCACGCGCCTGTCCTGCACAGCTGAGGGTCCTCGATTACTACAGATTCTGAAACACGTTGGCTCGCACGCTCTCACCTGAGAAGCAACATTGCGTCGTGTCTGACTACCGACAAGGCTCGCCTACTGGACCCTCTATCGACGTCCTCCCCGCACCCGCTCGCGTCTGCCACTTGCAAGTCGCACCTGCCTTCTACCCGTGGCCGCAAACGCCACCCGCTGCCTAAACAAAGGCGACTGCACACGTTACATATGCAGCCCTTCGTCAACGGGTCGTCGTCGAACCCCCAGTTCGCCATGGCGTCCCCCGTCCCCCTCCTCCGACCGCCTGTTCCAGGCGGACGTAACCCCACCGGTGGTCGCGGACCACCACGTCTTGGTCTTTCAATACCCGCGTCGCCGCACGCGAGACCCGTCATGAATGGCGCGGGCGATGCGCCCCCGCAGCTCGCCCGTCCTATGCCACCCCAGCTACGTCTCGCGACGCCCATGGGCTCCAATACCACACCACACGAAGGTCGGCAGCCTCCAAGACTACCCCCGCTGCAGATTGGCACAGGGCTTTCCGCATCCGGATCGAGCGATGCGAGCGCACACTCGAGGTCAGGAAGCTTCAGTGAGATGCAGGCAAACGGGTCATCAGCATCGTCATACCAGGCCGGCTTGAGCTTTCCCAGCCTCGCGCGACCTCACCAAGGGTCAGACCCCATGTCAGCTATATCACAAGCAGCAAGCGAGAATGCTCAATCGATGGAGCGTCAGAACAGCGCACAGCCGCTGCCAGATCTGGAGGCCATGGCGGCAGAGAAGGGACGACCGTTGGAAGTAGACGACCTTGATAATGCAGCATGGATGGCGGCAAGTGCTAAAGGAATGATAGAAGAGCTGGGTAGTCTCGGAGAGGGAGCCGGTGGAGCTGTGACGAAGAGTAAACTCAAGGGTGGAAAGACTGTCTTTGCGCTAAAGGTACATATTCCATGCTCTGCGCCCTGTGCCAGCTAACTCGTCGATACAGATCATCACGACGAACCCCGATCCAGATGTCAAGAAGCAGATTGTGCGGGAGCTGGAGTTCAACAAGAGCTGCGCCAGTGATTACATCTGTCGATACTACGGAGCCTTTGAAGATGCCAGCACAGGCACCATCAGCATTGCAATGGAATTCTGCGAGGGTGGATCACTAGACGCGGTATACCGCGAAGTTAAGCAGCTAGGTGGTCGAACGGGCGAAAAGGTCCTCGGCAAGGTTGCGGAAGGCGGCTTGAATGGATTGACGTACCTCCATTCCCACCGCATCATTCACCGAGATATCAAACCCAGCAATATCCTGCTATGCCGGAACGGTCAGGTCAAGCTGTGTGATTTCGGTGTGTCCGGAGAGTTTGGAACCAAAGGCGATGCCAACACCTTCATTGGCACTTCATACTACATGGCACCCGAGCGCATCACCGGACAAAGCTATACCATCACCAGTGATGTGTGGAGCTTGGGTGTGACTCTGCTCGAAGTCGCACAACATCGGTTCCCCTTCCCAGCAGATGGGACGGAGATGAACCCTCGAGCTGGTATGATCGATCTGCTTACCTATATTGTCCGACAAGAGATTCCCAAACTCAAGGACGAGCCAGCCAACGGCATCAAGTGGTCAGAGAACTTCAAATACTTCATCGAGTGCTGGTAGGTTTGACTGTCTTATGTATGAGTATCTATGCTAATATTTTGTAGTCTTGAGAAAGATTGTCCGCGACGAGCTACTCCCTGGCGCATGCTTGAACACCCATGGATGGTCGAAATGAAATCTAAGAAGGTCAACATGGCCCATTTCCTCAAGCAAGTATGGGACTGGAAAGACTAAACTCGCCATTACAACTCAATACCTTCGAAACAATACGTGTATTTTACCCACTCCAGGGGTCATGTGTTGGAAGTATATGTATGTGGGCTGACAGGATTCTCGTCGACCTGATATGAGGCACAGGGATGCGGAACACGATTTACAATAGGATTGCTCGATGGGGCTGCAGCGCATATTCCAGTTCATTTGATGTTCTGGATATCTATGTGACAGACAAGGGACATCATACGAAATAGGCGAAAGATATGCGGTATGACACTACGAACGGCATTGGCTGGCGTTTGAACTTTGGTTACGATGTTGCACATAGCGACTTGATTGTGGATACAATACTGCGCAATACAACTAGATACATTTCAGTTGAGAGTCTACATCGCGAACGTCGTGACATTGCTAAATGTAAAGTGACGACGACGTGCATGTGAAGGTGGGATGTTTTGAATGGTGCCTGATTTGTTTTAGCGCAAACATTCGGCCCGGCAAATCATCCGTAGTGAGTCGAAGTCCGCATGGAGTCATCGAAACACTGCGCGCTCTTTTTTTCTCGGGACAGTTTTGACAGCGTAGTGAAATTCGGGAGAACGGGAACTCACCGCAACGTTGCTAATCGAGAGCCCGCACCGCACGAGAATCCGCCCACCGCGTACAACGACCCCTCGAATTACCCCACCATACTACACGAAATCGCTTTCGAACATCACAACAGCGCGGAATATACGCCACAATGCCTACCATAGGTGTAGACAAAGCGGCGCTCTTCAAGGAGCTGGGACGCGAATACACTACCGAGGAGTTCGACGAGCTATGCTTTGAGTTCGGTATCGAGTTGGACGAGGACACAAGCCAGAGCACCAAGCCAGAAGACAAGGCACAACCGCCGCAGCTCAAGATTGAGATCCCAGCGAACCGATATGACATGCTATGTTTCGAGGGAATTGCTATGAATCTGAAGGTCTTCCTGGAGCAGCAGAAACTGCCAAAGTGGACGGTGACGGCGCCAAAGGACGGCGAGTTGCAGGTGCTGGAAATCAAGCCGGAGGTAGGACAATCGCTGCCAGGAAGGCATGAACAATACGCGAGAGGCTCTCTCTGACAGCATGCAGACTCAACAAATTCGAGAGCTCTGCTCTGGCGTCATACTGCGCAACATTGACTTCACCCAGGAACGATACGACTCCTTCATTGCGCTACAAGATAAACTCCACGCGAATCTGGCTCGCAATCGGACTTTGGTTTCGATAGGAACACACGATCTTGATAGTGGGTGAAACGTTGGACAGAGTCGGCGGACACAGCTAATAGGAGGCAGCGGTCAAGGGCCCCTTCACATATGAAGCTCTTGCACCAGAGCAGATTGAGTTCATCCCTCTGAACCAGACAAAGAAGATGAACGGCAAGGAGCTCATGGAGTTTTACGACGTATGTTGCCACAGACTGCTCCGGAAAACTGCATGACTGACGCGAAGTAGAAAGACAAACACCTCGGACGCTTCTTACACATCATTCGGGACTCGCCTGTTTATCCTGTCATCTACGACTCGAATCGCACCGTTTTATCGCTGCCTCCGATCATCAACGGTGATCACAGCAAGATTACGCTCAAGACGAAGAATGTCTTCATTGAGATCACTGCGCTTGACAAGACCAAGGTCGAGATCGTGAACCACATGCTCGTCGCCATGTTCGCCGGCTACGCTGAGTCGGTAGAGGCCATCAAGATCATTTCTCCACACAACAACGAGTCCAGAGAATCCCCTGACCTTTCACCGCGCGTCATGCAGGCTGAGGTAGACTACTTGAACCAGGTAACAGGCCTCGACTTATCGCCTGAGGAGATCTCAAAACTCCTTGCGCGCATGGGTCACGACGTATCGCCGTCGAAGTCGGACAAGAATATTCTCGATGTATCAGTCCCAATCACAAGAGCTGATATCCTTCACCAAGCCGACATCATGGAGGACTACGCCATCGCCTACGGCTTCAACAAGCTACCGCGCATATACCCCAACAAGACCTCCGCTGTCTCAGCGCCACTACCGATCAACAAACTTGCCGACATCGTGCGCCTCGAGGCGGCAGCATCAGGGTGGACAGAGGTCATGCCCCTCATCCTTTGCTCACACGAAGAGAACTTTGAGTGGCTGAACCGAAAAGATGACGGCAAGACGGCAGTCAAGCTCGCGAACCCCAAGACCGCGGAGTACCAGCTCGTGCGCACATCCTTGCTACCGGGTCTGCTGAAGACGATCAACTCGAACAAGCACCACTCTGTGCCCATGAAGATCTTCGAAGCCAGCGACGTAGGCTTCATCGACATGTCGGAAGAGAGGAAGAGCAGGAACGAGCGACACTTCGCAGCAGCTGTCATGGGCAAGACGAGTGGGTTCGAGCAGGTGCATGGTCTGCTGGACAGGCTAATGACAATGCTGAGGTCCAAGTTCTTGACAAGAGAAGATGGGTTGAAGAACGAGGAGCTGCAGGGTTACTGGATAGAAGAGGTTGATGGTAGGTTAAGCTATGGGCCGCAAGATGAACGAGGCTAACATACTGCAGACCCGACTTTCCTCCCAGGACATGCGGCGGCTATCAAGCTCAATCTCGGTGGAAAGAACCACACCATTGGTGTGTTTGGCATCCTGCACCCGAGTGTGTTGCAGAAGTTCGAGTTGCCGTAAGTCTTCCTGCGTGTGGTTCTATGTGACAAGACTGACGAGTTGTCTAGATACCCCGTCAGTACAGTCGAGTTCAACCTCGAGGTCTTCTTGTAGTTTCGTCGCGTTACGACGGTGTGTCGCCGCCAAATTCAGCGGAGCAAAAGCATGAGAGGGAGGATAGATGAATACCTAAAGATGACATGAATGATGTATGAATGCATGGCCGACCCAAGAGTACGGTGTTGCACTCTCTCCACTTGCTTCCTTGCAATGATCATCTGATATTTACACAAAGTCCCCGACTTTTGATCACAAGTCTAGTTCTGGAAAGCGAGAATTGATGTTGTGGTCGAGGCAGGTTGTACGATAAAAAGTCAGGTGCAATGGGATAATCTCCGAGGTGCGCTCAGCTCTCATCTCCACACCTCCAGCTCCACGTAACCGGGGAACACAAACAGCCATCGAACGCCACGGTTGATACGAATGCTGAGCGTATGTTTTGCATGTTGAGCAGACATGCTCTGACGCCGCCATCTGGTATTTCGCCTTCACACCAAGAAGTATTGAGGGCCTGGATCTCTTTGGGGGGCTGGCTCAGCTTCTCGCGATTCCTGATTGATGCATACTTTAGGAGATTTATCACAGACGATGCGAGGAGCTTTTTAGCTGCGCGCTCCTGTTTTGAGGGAGTTAGGTGGGTTGCACGGCCACAGCTGTCGCATGTAGTCACGGTCGCTCCTGTATCCTGGCCGTGTTCTCGGGGTGACGATGCCCTCGTGGTTTGGTAGCATACTGGGAATTTGCTATTGGATACTCTTCAACTGCTGGCAATAGGGTATGAATAGCTTGAATTACAAGCAACGGTTACTTTAGCAAGGGCTGAGGCGCGGATAATCACTGTCCGTATTGCCTATGCCAGCCAGCCAGCCATTTTGCTGAAGTACCACCGATATGCATCTGAGCTGTCTGTGCTTCGTGCAAGAAGTCGCTACAACTCGAACATTCTTCGACATTTTGGCCCACAGAACATACAAACCAAAGCATTTGGGAAAACTACGATGATGCAAAGACAAAAACCTTCGCGATAACCCGGCATCTCTGGTGTGTGTGTGTGTACGACTCTTTCAGTATTCGATTTCGGCCACTCTATTGTCAATATTGAATGTAGGAATTCGGCTTCAAGCAAGTCAGCCACTCAAGCTTAGGCTTCAAAGAGTTATCTGTGATCCATGTTCTCATAGGCACAGAGCAAAGTCCTCGGCCGCAGGCTTTGTGGGTGCAAAGATCTTGGAGCCCAACGGCGTCTGTGTAATTACCACCATCCTGACAATCACTTCTCGACTAACCATGTGGTAGCACTGCTCGACCTCAAATTTCTCCGCTGAACTGAACACTCCCCACTGTTATTATATGGACGGACGACAAGCCCTCAGAGTCCATCCCTGCTGGCTGTATCGAGATCAACTCCTCCTCCTCCGTAAGTATGAGTGCGACTATCTCTCGATCAGTCTCCGGATCCACATCTGTTTCGACCAGCTCGGTTTTTGTTTCGCGCTCTTCTCCTTCGTCCAATACTGGCTACAACAACTTGAAGACGTGCAAATCTGGATATGGTGCCTCGACCGCTCTTACTTACAGTAAGCCTTCCAGCAAACCTTTTAACGATAACAAGAAATACGTGTACCCGACTCCATCCAGCTCCACGTATGACGACGACTGGGACAACGCTCAAGTCTCAACCGCTCCCTACCAATCCGGCTACATACTAGCCACCGAAACACAGACTAAGACCAGCGTTCGAACTATTACGCAGCACTTCGGGTACGAAAAACAATGTCTACTCAACTAGGCTACTCTGAGCTATGTCACAATGGAGGTTAAGACACGCACTGTTGCCGTCAATGTGCCGACTATCACCGAGTACGTCGCGGACGTTGTCGCCGTCTGTTCCGCTGGTCTTATCACCAACACTGTCATGACTACTGCGCCCTGCGATGCGGGATGCACTGAGCGTCCGACTGGTGTGCCTCAAGGGTATGCTACCAAGGAAGTCTACTGCTCGGCCTGCGCTACATCTTCGATTGTGGTTGTTACCTATGCCACTACTTCTTCTACCGCTTACGTTGGTAGCCACTTCTCAGCACACCATGTTCTTATAATTTAATGTTGAATATGTTGTGGAATCGAAAACAGCGAGACGATCGCGATCTATCCGAAACTTCGACCGTGAAGATTGGATAAAGGTAACACATGGGACAAAATTTAATCTTAACATTATTGATGGTCATATGTAGTTCCGATAAAAGACAAATAGACCTACGCAGCCATATCATGACAAAATCGTGTGTACCATACAAGCCAAAATCAAAACGCCTGTAAACCATCTCGCCATTTGCGCCTCATGAAAGCAACCTCTTGAACCCTTACAACCTCAACTTTGACCTACACACAACTTTCAATTTCCCTCTTTTCTAAAGCCAGATGATTCGTCGTATTCTTAATCACTATCTTCTCTATCATTCCCTTCCGTGGTGTTGTTCATATCGACGACCTCCGAACTGGGACAGTGGTACTCGATTCCATGGGCGTTGTCGGGTTCGATGTTGTCTTTTGATTGCTAGTAACCTCTTCGATGTCAGACTCATATTCGTCGTCGTCATCGTCAGCGTCTTCCGAGTAGCCGTCTTCGCTCTCAATAATATCAAATGCCCTTCTCTTTCCATATCCGCTTCCAGTCGTCCTCCAACAACCATGAGTTCTCTTCTTGGTGAAGTACTTCTTGAATGTCTTTGCCATTTCGCAGTAGCGCTCGACACCACTCATCCCAGCAGTTATAATATCGAGCTTGCATTGAAGGTGTCCAATCCTCACAGTCCCAATGATGTATGTCAACTCCTGCCTCGATTGAGATGGCTAGAACTTCTTCGAGCGTCTTTGGTAAATGGAGATCCTCCGAGTCGATACGATCGCGAAACACATACATAAGCTGCCCTAGCACAGTCTTACTAGAATACGTGTCAAGATGATTGATTGCTGCGCCCGCATCCAAAATTAGGCGCAACAGACCAGGAAATAGCTCTACAGTCCATGTCCCATTTTGAAAGAGCCTTATGTGTCGTGCGCAGTTGTGACCAAGCTTCTGCAACTGGTTAAGACACCATATCAGATTGGACCGTTGTAAATCTTGAGCGAAGAATAGTAATTTCGTTATCAATAATAAAGCCAAGGTCGAAATAAATGTCGGAGGATCTGAAACCCTCTTGATCATGAAGTCAAGAATCAAGTTGTCTATCCTTCCAGTGTAATCAAGGTCGAAACCAGAGAGTAGACTGTAATCATGGCTATTCTGAGTGAGCACACACACAATGATCTACTCTCGGCAAGACCTACCGAAGATTTGAGATACCGATGCCCTGGCACTCCAGATAATCGAGGATTTCCAACCGGCGGGCAACTGCTGCATACTAGAGTGAATTTTATCAGTGACCACAGAATATAAGTTTGTTATCAAGGTTTAACAAAAGCGGTGGCTTACATATAGACAGAGATTATCGCCTTCCTCATCAAGTACATAAGGAGATATTTTCCCTTCTCGGAGGGCAGTATCGATATCCTCTATGGATCCACTGCAAAAGAGTTCAGAAAAAATCCTGTGACTACCGGATGTCACAGTGAAAACGTTCAGTTGTGCGCATATTGTTGGGCACATTCGATGGTCCAAGGTCCGAAGGAAGTGAATGTTAATAACTGAAACCCGTTGAGGGAGATTGCTTTCGAACGAGATGCTGACTTCTTCCGTGTCTTGCATGTTTTTGTTCTTGTCTGAGCGTTGTGGAACAAGCAAGCTTAGAACACCAGACGGCGTGTTGAAAGACAACGCTGTTTGAGTTCGCTTGGACGACTTGCGCGGCCTCGATCGTTCATTCATTTCGCTCCCCAGCTCATTTGAGTCATCGTAGTCTGGTGTGTTGGTCGCGTTCCGTTTTCTTGGGTTATTCGAAGCTTTGATAACATCTCCGGAATATGACCACTGATCGAATGGAGTGGCAGTTGAGTGCGGGTAACGAGCCGCTTCTTCCTGAGCAGCAGAACCTAAAAGACTCTGCAATTCAGGCTCCAGCCAACGTACGTGTTGTGCTTTCGAGAACAGATCGTCGAAGACTGCCTCGAGTTGTTCTTGGACAGTATAGAGATAAGCCATGATCTTGTCACTTCTTTCACCAACGAAATGGATCTCTCGACCACTCTTTGTTGCTGTCACAGAGTTCTTGGTGAGCGAGATATGGAGCTTCTCAACTTTGGTAGTCAGGTTTGTAATGGCGCTTTGGGTCTTGTGGTGGTTCCTCATCGAAGCTCGATTTCCCCGATCTACCTGTTTCGATACGACAGCTGTTCGTTTGGCGTTCTGTTTCGAGGTTCGAACTAACAAATTCTGACCACATGAAATGTTGGCTTGTGATTGTCGAATCGATGAAATCCGCCGGCCATTGACTTCGAGCTTGGAAGCAAGTGCTTGGTGCTGAACATCGTGTGTGGCTAAAACCTTTCGGTGATGATCATCAAGCCTCGAGGTAAGAGCCTGGTTATGCACGTTTTGAGTTGCTTGTCTCTGGCTATGGTGGTTGTCGAGTGTGGAGACTAATGCTTGCTGGTGGCTATCAAGGGTCGTCGTCATGGTATGAACAATATTGCCCAAGTCGAGACCGACCTTTTGGAACCCTTGCCGAACGTGGCTGACAGTCTCATGATGATCAAGGGCAGATAGTTCTCTACACAAATTGATAGTTAGTGAACTGGTATCGACGAAAGCCTGTAACCACTTCTATATTCCTTGTGCGACAATGAGTAAAGCACGAACATGATTCACACGATTATACTTCTGTGGTCTTTTGGCCACATCATACTCGCTGGAAGAGTGGATAGAACTCACCTGCCGGCAAGTATCAACGCGTTGGCAAGGAGTGTCTTCGAGCGCTCCAGACTCTCCAAAGCCTTATCGATTTTGCGCTCATCCAGGGCGTATTTGATCTTACTCCATGTCTTGTGTGAGCCTTTTTGTTTCGCAAGTAGTTTCCCAAGGCTCTCAAGTTCACGTTTCAAGGCTTTCAAGGCTGATTCAATCGATGCGGTTGGTCCATTGAGTGGTTTGGCATGGTGGTCCAACTTTTGAAAGCACTGCCTTGCAGCTCCAGCCAGGATGGCGGTTTCGTTGATACGTTCGGAGAGTTTGCTGATATTCTCCGGCGCGTCTGCGATGTCATGGAGGAAGCTGTAGAGATCACGGCCTGTCCGTATAACGACGTCGGCTACTCCAA
Source organism: Dothidotthia symphoricarpi CBS 119687 (assembly GCF_010015815.1). NCBI lineage: Eukaryota > Fungi > Ascomycota > Dothideomycetes > Pleosporales > Dothidotthiaceae > Dothidotthia > Dothidotthia symphoricarpi. The sequence continues at coordinate 866,586 of NW_022985026.1, forward strand.
CAACTGCGAAAGCGCCAGCTGCTAACTCGAAGGCCCCGGACATTATTGTCAGTAAAACATTGAACGATCAAGCCATAGCAGTGGGTAGCTTGAGACAGAAGAGAGTGTGGTAAAAGAGAAGGCTGAGGAGACGACGAGATGGCAAGAGGGGAAGCGACGATGCACAGCCTCGCCTAGGTTGTGGCAGTGATTCTCAAGCAGCCTTGGGTGAACCTCTGTTGTCACATTTATAGGTCGAACGCCGAGAGTTTGTTTCAGACGTTCACAACTGCGATGAAATCTTCAAACTACTTCATTATTTTGGATTTTTAGCGTATTCATGCTTGTTGCACAAGCAGATAGACGCAACACAGTAAGACTACAGTATAGTAACTCAGTGTAGAAGCTTACACCCAGCCCCTTTATACACAGTAAATATCAGTAAGAGTTCACAATGACAGTAATCAAACTACTTCATAGTGAAGTGGCTTCCACCGCAAATCTCGCCATTCACAGACGCATCTGACTTCCCCGCGAGCGTGCATGAATTCAGCCTTGCAACTTCATATGACACTCTTTAGTCCCAAAGTAGAGCAGATACGCGAAGAAAGCTGAACGACGAGCCATTCAATCGACGATTCATTAGCAAGGCCAGGTGTCGGTGTGTGATGGGCTGAGCAGATATGCAGTATCACGCTCAGGCTGATTTCGAAGGACAAAACGCGAGGCAGCCTCGACACGCGATCAAGAGTTCGCTTCTCTGCCAAATGCTCTGAGATTATATAGAAGGAATATTACAATTACTACATATTGTAGTGAAGGTCTAGTGGGTCACACAGAGATAGGATATACACCATCTAAAACACAGCCACAAAATCTATACCAAGCCCATACACCCATCTAAGTATATCCCCAAAACGCCGCACAATGCCCATATCCAACATTTACGCTCTCACAACCGTACCCTTCCCTCCTCAGGCCGACCACCAAAAAGACTCATGAATCCCTGACTCCTATCCTGCGCTCTACTGCTCCTTCCAGCAACCACCTCATCCTCATCATCACCGCCCATCCACTTCGGTTTCTTGAATGAAAAGTCCGTAGTATCGAGTGTATTTTTGACCTTCGCGCCGAAATTCTCAAAGAAGTTCCCTGTGTCCTCGTCGTCTTCGATGAGCGGCCTGCGACGCTCCGGGCGTGCGCGTTGCGTGCTAGCTTCCGCAATTGGGGCGGGAGGAGTGTCTGAGTAGCTTGCTGCTGGTGGGGAGGTAGAGGTTACTGGGCGTTGCGATAAGCCGAGCACGTTTCCGCTCGCGCCTTGTAACTCGCGCTCGATGAGTGCGCGGCCTTCGCGCCATGAGCCAGTGCCTGCATAACCGCCTTCCGCTGTATCCTCCTCGTCGTCTAGCAAGTCACCGAAACCGCAGATGTTCTTCGCTTTACCGTACAGGCCAAACGTCGTAGCCAGTACGGGAACGAGGATGAATATGGGGAAGAAAGCTGAGAACTCCTTCCCTAGTGGTGACAGATCGATTAACCTTCCCAAGAACTTCTGGAACTGGGTTTGCGTCCAAACGGGTGGATCAGTCAGGGTCAAGAAATTGTAGCTCAGCGGAACAGTCAATTTGGCAACTTGAAGACCGTACCACGTCGCGCTTTCTTGGTATGTGTTGCGTTTGACGAGCGCTCTGCTGCGCCAAGTGACGACTTCGGTGAGCGAGAAGAAGGCGCAAATGCACATGTAGCATAACCACATAGCGGCGATGAGTTGTCCACCGAAACCGATCGAGGAGCGTGACGAGGAGTGGCGAGACATGACGGTGTAGCCGATCAAAGAAAGCTTGTGGCCACCAATTTCTTGGAGTTCACGCACACATTCAGACCACACTATTGCAGTGGACGCGCAGATTGTCAAGACCCAAAGAACGTAGGTGAGCGAGGGGATAACGTGGACGTGCAGGTTGTAGCGCATATACGGTGTGAGAAGCGTCACACGGTCCAGTGGACCTCTTGCTGCGGCGCTGAATTCAAGGCGTTTGCTGGCTTTGGAGTCGAGGATGGCTTGGGTACGGACTGCTTTGCGAACGGTTCTATCCCATTCGTTTTCGAAGCGACATTTGGCGTGGCGCGCTCGTTTCAATTTCCTCGTCAGGTCTGCGAGATATCTCTCTGTGATTACGGGCGGAATTGTCGTTGTCCTTGCATTGCCCACCCTGCTCTCAGGCAAATTGCTCTTCTCGGCCAGCTCATCAATCCACTCTTGAAACTCCCTCGTTGTGGCATTCTTCCTTTGCTTAAGTTGCACAACCTGACCTTCATATCCCTCCAGCTTCTCCAGCGCCTCGGTAAGGTTATCGTGAACCTTGGGCGCCTGACTTTGAATCGATCTTAGGCGATGACTGATGCTCGCATATCTCCTCAAAGTTCTTGGGAATGCCACAAGCCCATGGCCCATAAGGTATATGCCCAGTATAAGACCCCACGTATACGCCAGCGCCATGGCTATACTTTTGAACGTATCCAACTCGAATCCATTGAACCAGATCAGATAAATCGACCCAAACACTGTGCACCCAAGCACAATAAGCCAGTACCGCCCATTGCTCCGCAGCGCATACATCATCCTAGCCTTGGGTTCGCGGTATCCAGAGTCGCAGTACTCGCCCAGCATGGGCAGGATGGCCCATGTCAGCGCAAACGTGAGCCAGTAGATGATGCGCCATGACTTGTACACGACCGTGTCGGAGAGCCATATGCCGCGCGCAGCCTCCGTATCCGTGCCTGCGCTGCTCGCGAGATCGATGGGGAGGAGCACGACGATGCTGGCTGGTAGCGCGATGGCGAGGAAGACGGGGACGGTCACGTAGGCGGGCGTGGTGCGCAGCGGGAGGTAGTAGCGCAGGACGAGCAGGACGAGACCGCATATCGTGAGGAGGGAGAGGATGAAGAAGGCCGTTGAGCCAGCCGCTGAAGACGTCATCATAGGTGGGAGGTGATCATGTATCGCGAACGGTGTTGTGTTGTCGATGGATTGTGAGAGTGTTGAAGATGTTGAGGGCCTGGGCCAGATGTTTCTCTCTCCAGACGAACGATGGTGGAACGTCACGGAATCTCAAACGTCAAAATGTGAGGATGCAAAAGTACTTTTCATGATCTCGCCATAGTCTCTATAGTTACTAAACACCAATAAATGTCCTGTAATCTCTATGCATCAATGAAAACGCGCTCTCTACCTCCTTACAAGACCATGCACAACGCGTCGTCATCCATAACCCACTACCCCCATTTCGCAACGGCAAACACACTCACAATCGCCGACCCAGCTCCGCCACCCAAACCTCTCTAAAAGTGGCAAGCGTTCACCCGCGATTGCATCATCCGCCATATCTCGACGACAGCTGCGGGGCGCGCATACATATTAACCAATCTACCACTCCTCTACCTACCTCTTCCAGCGATTCCAAATCTTCTACAATCTCCCACCTACAAGTACGCCTCCCTCCCTCCCCCCCTCTATCTATCTACCTATCTATCAGCGTCTAACACCCCACCCCCAGTCCCCAAAAAACCGCAACCACGTCGTTCCTGCGCACCTTCTTCACGCGCGCGCCCTCCCCCGCCACAATGTCCGCCACAAAGACAAAAGTCCAGTCCATCATCGACGAGAACGCCGTCGCCGTCTTCTCGAAGTCATACTGCCCTTACTGCCGCCAGGCGAAGCAATTGCTCAGCGACAGCGGCGCCAAGTTCTTCGCCATCGAGCTGGATCAGGTTGGTATGTACACATAAATTTCTGTCGCAATGCAGGGGTGTTGTTATTCGACGGCGCGCGAGTGTCGAACATGGGAAAACAAATGCTAACATGACGTTCACCAGATGATGGATCAGCTATTCAATCTGCCCTTGGCGACTTGACGGGCCAGACCACCGTCCCCAACATCTTCATCGCCCAGCAGCACATTGGCGGAAACTCGGATCTGCAGGGCAAGAAGAAGCAGCTACCTTCGCTGCTCAAGGATGCTGGTGCCATCTAAATCATGGTTCAGATGCGAAGTTATTTGATCTGAGCAGTCAACCAGGAGCATAAATGAATAAAGAAATGATATCACACAACCTGCTCCTCATACCTGAACGCCGAAATAATGCATTACAAACCATGACTCATTACAGTTCTACCCTGGGTAATCTCTTGATCATGTTCCATTTCATTTCGCCCAATCCTCAAGGCTCTGCCTGTCTTAGTACGCTACAAGACTTCAATGTTACCGAGTCCAAGCATAGGCTTTACTCCGTCTATCCATCCACCTCATTATCCATACGCATCCATCTGATTCCTCATAACACCCGGGTAATCGGATGCAACACAACCTCCTAAGTCTGCATTGAGTCCGTGAAACTCTGCGCCGCCGTCGTCGCAAAGTACCTGACATCCACATCGTCGTCCTGCTGCAGCTTCTCCAGATTTGGCAAAACAATCTTTGTGATGAGTTCGGTAGCCTTGGGGCAACCTTGGCCTGGTGTACCTGCCTTCTCGAGCGCAAGAACGTTGCCTTCTTCCGGTAGTTGCTTCAGGGTGTTGATCAGAGTACCATATGACTTCGCAACGTTAAAACGGATGTTGGGAATGTCGTCGTTGACCAGCTTGTCCATGATAGGCAGGATGGACTGCTCAATCACGCTGAGGCTGAGCGCGGGAGAGAGTGTCTGGTAGCAGTTAGCATGTGCACAAGAATGATTGGGAGGGACAGACGTACCGAGACAGCGAAACAGGTCGTCATCCGGTAGAGATAGTTGGGATGTTGGCCCATGGCCACGACCTTGGGAACAATAGCATCGTTGGCCCACTCGACACCGAAAACCTCTGTGAGTTTCTTGAGATTTTGAGTAGAAGCCTCACGGATGGAGAAAACAGTGTCGCCGAGCCAGCTCATGCACAAACTGCTAAGCTTTTCGTCAAAGAACTTGACGCCGAGTTGCGATGCGAGAAGGGGAACGTATTCGATGATGGCCAGGCGAACTCGCCATTGCTTGTCTTCAGCAAGCTGAACAATGGCGGGAAGAAGGGACTGGGATAGAAGTTCGATGCCAATCACTGTCAAGCGTAAGTGAGTGAGATTTGAGTGACGTGACGACCAACATACCATTGTTAACAGACTCAAGCTTCGAGATGATGTTGAGTCGGACATCAGGGAACTCGTCCTTGAGCATCTGAAGAAACATAGGGAGGAGATGTGAAATTGTTCTGGACATCGTTAGTATGCACGTGGTCACGCGTGAACATTAACGTACTCCTCCTTCCCGAGGATCGGGGCCAGCCCGCTGATCTGGGTGCCAAGGGCAGCGCGAACATGCTGCGATTGATCAGAGACGAGCTCCTCTATGCTAGGCATGATCTCGTGAAGGAGAGTCTCGCGTTCGAGTAGTGTGCAGAAGCCTGTATTGACGGTCAGCAGTGCACCATGTCTCTGGCATTTGCAGCCTTACCTGGGATCTGTCCAGCAATCGCGCTGCGGACCTCTGCCTCGGTATCTTTGAGAAGCTTCACGAAGGCAGGTACAAGGTCGCGGTTGACAACCTCCTCGTCGACTGCTTTCGCAATCTAGACCACGTTAGCCCAGACCTGCTCTGCCCGTGTCCTAAACCAACCTTCTCAAATCGGTCTGCAACCATGTATCGCACCCTCCAGCTCTTGTCCTCGAACAAACTCCGCAAAGCAGTCAGCAAAACACCATGGCTCGACTGTTGCTCCTTAGGGACTGCCTCTGCAATCGCGATGAGGATATCGACCGTCAAGAGCCTGACGCTGTCCTGATCATCTGCCGCAAGGTGCTGGAACAGCGGAATCATCTCGTCGATGACAATTGATGGGGGCATTGCCTTGATGAACTTTGCAAGGTTGTTGGCCGCTTGTCTTCGGACCATGGGGGTGTCATCGTGCACAAGCTGGCCGTAGTGCTGTCTGAGGCCCTCTTGCGATGGGGGTGTGGCTCGGGTGTAGGGGGTCTGGTAGAGACCAGTCGCGGAGATCTTTGATGTGAACCAGTCGGCTTTTGAAAGGCGCATGACGAGAGGGATGAAATGCTCCTCGATCTGCGACTGCGACAGCTCCTCGCAGATCTTGTTGAGAGACTCGACGGCCTAGACATGTCAGTGAACTGGTGTGTATGGCGGGATATAAGACGCGCACCTTCTCCCGGACGAGAGGCTCCTCTATCGCTGCAAGGTTCTCAAGGGGTGAGAGAAGCACATGCGCGTGCTCTGGCCCACCAACGAAGTCGACGAACTTGCCCAATTCCTCGCTCAATGCGGTCAGCACCTCGTCCTCATCCTCAACTGACTCTGAGCATGCTATTAGCTCACATGCAGTCTTGCTAGTGTGGAGGCAAAGGCTCACCGTCCAAAAAGGGTATCAGCTCATCCCTTGTCCGCTCAGCGCCCAACGCCAGAGCTATCGTGTTCAGGCGATGGATTGCATTCAGACGCAGAATCACGTCATCGTGCTTCAGCTCGTCGATGAGCACGGCAATGGGGTACAGCTCGTCGTTTTGAGTTGCTTCCATGGCGGGCGATCAGGGTCGGGTTACGGAGAAGCGACTTCGAGGCTGGCGACCGTCCTCGGCGGGGTACAAGGCGAAGAGGTGGGTGGCAACGTGGGAATTGGGTTTTGTCTATGCGTCCGCTGAGCCGTGTGAGCTGGTGATGTGCGGGGCGGGGGAGCTATCGCGCGGCCGTGGTGTTGACGTACCTGGTGTTGGCTGGGGAAAGCGACGAGTGGTCAGGGCAGGGGCGTTATCAGGGTTGCGGGGGTGGCAGCAGAAGGGAAATTCTTTGGGAGAGCTGGCTGCCGCGGATCTGGTGAATGCTGGGGCGGGTAGATGAATCGCGCGTGGGTGTCTGTTTTGCAGTGGTGCACTTCATGGGCATCGAGGTGCGAGTTCTAAATGCTTGGCACAGCCACTGGCGGGGCAAGCACGACCCAATTCTTTGCATCTGACATCGCACCCAGCTCACGCTCATGCTGAAGTATTCCGTTTTGGATCCCTTTCCGTTGACCTTCCACTGTAAACCTCACTTACTCTCTTGGGGTTCTGCATATCAGTCCCATCGTTTCGTTTCGAGTTGCCCTCACCACCTCCTTCCCCGCTCCTAGTGTCGGTTTTGTCGTCTCGAACCTGAGGCTTGGTTGGAATTCGTACATCCTGACATCGCATAACACAGACAAGTGAATTCGAGAGCGGAAAGTACTGCTTGGGATGGAAGGCAGGCATGATTCGGGTCAGGGCGAAGGGCAGGATGTGCCAAAGTACACCACCCAAGAGACGGAACCACTACTAGAACGACGGCCTTCAACAGCCTCGCGTGATACCCAACAGTCTTCAAAACAGCTCACCACTCGTCACGCGTTTGCTATACTAGTCTCCCTGCAAATTGGGTCAGGTGTTTTTGCTTCGCCGGCCCAGGTCGATAGTAACGTACCCTCACCAGGTGCTGCTCTTCTTGTGTGGGTTGTTGGAGGCGTTCTCTCCTGGGCAGGAGCTGCATCATTTGCAGAGCTGGGTGCTGCCCTACCTCTCAACGGAGGTATGCAAGAATATTTGCGTCACGTGTTCGGCAATACAGCCGCTTTCCTCATGGCCTGGGTGTATATCATGGCGGTCAAGCCAGCTTCCTTGGCCATCCAAAGTATTGTTATAGCAGAGTCGATCGGTTCTGTAAGCTCTGGTGAGCCTTTGGCTGGTTGGTTTTTAAAGCTGATCGCAATCGTGGCCCTTATCTCACTAATCTTGCTCAACTCAATAAACACCAGGTTCACGCTGCGACTGAGTGAGACGTTCACTTTATTTAAGATTTCCACTGTAGGCCTGGTTTTTCTTGGCGGATTGGTCGCAGTTATTTCTCACTTGATCAATCCTGATTCTTCCCTTTCTGGGGCTCAGGATTGGTACTCGAAAAATTGGTTCCAGACCCGACCAACATTCTCAGATGGACACACCGTTGACTGGACATCTATGAACTCGTGGGATCGTTACGGTCATTACTGCGCGGCTATCTACGGAGGACTATGGGCATACGACGGCTGGGACAGCGTAAGTGTTGTGCTTTGGCTCGAAGCACCTTCCTCGGTTCCTCTCAACATAAGCTTATCCCTGTTGGTCTACGGAGATTGGAGCTGTGGATTTCCAATAGCAGCTCAAGGTTATTTGCAGACGTCGATAGTCGAAGACCGTTCATGACGCATGATGGGACTTTTCCCACTTCCAGTCCACACATCACGACTAACATACAAGTAGGCCAATATCGTAGCCAGTGAGATACGCGATCCTGGTCACTCTCTTCCAAAAGCCATCAAAGCTGCTATGGTCGTTGTCCTAAGCTCTTACGAGCTGGTCAATGTTGCTTACTACGTGCTTCTGCCGTGGGACAAATTGAGTGCCAACAATGCTGTCGCTGTAGCAGCCGCAAGCTCGCTATTAGGGCGACCTGCAGGCATAGTTGTAACACTTCTCGTTGCCATTTCATGTGCTGGCTCTATCACAAGCAATGTCTTCTCCGTAGGGAGATTGACAATCGCCGCATCCCAGCGGCATTATCTTCCCGCCTTCTTCAGCAAACGAGGACTTCCAAAGTTTCGACGAGGAGGAGAAGATGTAACTTCCAATCCAACGTTCGACGCTCCAATGCATGTGCCTTTTGGAACCTGTACACAACTCACAGTGTGCTAATATAAGCCACAGCTACGCGAACATGTTAGCCCTCGTCATCACCCTTGTCTACATCCTGACTGGTAGTTTCCGAGCCCTCTTGACCTTTGTTGGTATGGCTGAATGGGTCTTCTACGTGAGCACCGTCGTTGGATTGCTCGTCCTTCGCCGACGCGAGCCGCAACTGGAACGACCATACCGTCCCATCATCGTTCTCCCTATAACTTTCGTCATTGTAGGCACGTTAGTCATCATACGCTCTGCCATCTTCGCACCAGTTCAGAGTGGAGTACTTGCAAGTCTGTTAGTCGTTGGTGCTGTTATTAGTAAACTTCGTGAGAGATGAGGCCAGGCAGAGTGTCAAATCAAGTAGAGCTTCATGGTCTTGTAACAAGCATCATGGAGACGAAATATCGAGTATCATAGAAAAGATCCACGATCTACATCTGTAGAAACCTTCACTCTGTTTCGATGTGCTTGACACTTGGCCTTGTTGTGTTCATCGCCACCACTCATCAGCCGGGACACCTTATAGTGTCAATTCTCATATCGATGCACTGTTTAAAATTTGTGTCAGAACCTGACCGTATAGCATACGCAGGTATGGTCACTATCTTCTCCTTTTTCCCCACCTCGCTCGTCACTTTCCATGTGTGAGTAACATCGCTGAGACTTTTGACTTGCAGAAGTCGCATAATACTTGCCACGACACCCCCGATGCGAACGCTAAACATAACATCTAGTCCCTTTCTTGCCGCTGGTAAAATTCGGAGCCTGTACACTAGAATCGCAACGATAAATACCGCGAAGGTATCCGGCACGCCCGTATATGGCCAGAGCAGGAAGCCGGGAATTGTGTAACGGCCGAAACCTGTAAAGGTTCAAATATGGGAGAACAAACGACATGCAGATGCAATACAAATCGTGTATCTTTCGCACGTTCAATCATGTCAAGAACAAGCAATATAATTTTCAAAATCCTCCCCTGTACAACTCTGTATTTCCAAATGCAAAATTATACCCGTCACACACAAGCGCCCTCAAAGCTACCACTTTCAGCGCTTATATGCTTAGTCGTACTACCTTCCAAATCCATACATCTATGTTCTACGCTCCACACTCTCCACTTTACCACATTTCTGTGACGCAAACAGACGCATGGCATTTATATAATACACACGACTGTACGACAAAATTCCATCTTTGCCACCTCGCATCGTATCTTCAAGTCGTGACGCCAGTCCTGCCATGAGCCCAATTTATCTGTCTTCTTGGCATGTTTACAAACACGTTGATCCTGACGTGTATCTACCGTGCCCATATTTGACATCCTGCTGCTGTCATACTGTTTGGAGGCGTTAGCGGTACGCCAGGAGGGTATGAATATATACTGTTGCGGCGATGGCTAGGATAAGCGCAGTTTGCATGCAGATGGTGAACATTGTGGAATCTACTCGGAAGAATCGTATGTTTTGAGACATTTGGGGGAGTTGGGTAATGAGGGAGTTAGCGTTTTGAGAAGCATCCCATTATCAGGACTGGATGCGAGAAATAGAAGGTGTGTTGACTGCTTGAATTTGTAAGGTGCATGGTAGGAGAGTTGTGTGGTTGATGGGTGCAGTTCGAGTTTTTTATGGTTAAACATATGGAGCTATAATCTATTCCAGAAGTCTACTCCGTTATTGAGTTGTTGTTGATGTGTGTAGATGAGATGAAAGCGATGGTGAGATTTAACGGATTATGGTCGTGACATCGTTTTGGCAGGGATCCACACACCAGTTGGAGGATATTAATCTTTGCGATCAAGAAACGGCAGTCAGAGAAAAGATGAGTGAACAATCCTTTCAGCAAGAGCAACAGATCGAAATGCAAGGTATAAATTCACAAAATCTTTCGTAGTTTAGGGACTTCATCTGTGACTCGCGAGGAGTCAAAAGCGAAACGTAAGTAATGTTGAGTGATAAGTGAGACTCGAAGAAGAGTGAGGAGCTTGTATGAACTACTCTGAAGACACGACGATGTATAGCGACTTAGAACACTATTGGAGACAGCCCACGATCATCTACTTGACATATGTCAAAGGAGTGCAGAACGTTCATGCAAGATCACTGATAGTTTCTTCACACAGCGCTGTGTGGGTACGTGTCAAGCATATATCTATAACGAAAGAGTGCACCAACCTTTAATCACGATGTGGCGAAGTTCTTCAGAAAGCATGTCCTCGCGTCCGGATCAGGTAGCGTTGCTCTTCGTGAGAACCACACGAAGTCTGGTCTATACATGGCATGCGACCTGTGCCAAACGAGGGTACAATCTGGCTTACGAGAGGCTATCATCTTGTGGCGATCAAATTCCGACGGAGAATATCATAGACTGCAGTGGCCCGATATGGTACCTTTGATTTGACGTCCCGAGATCTGCATCAAGTATCTTGCTTTACGTAAAAGAGGAGACTTGAACATCTTGAACAGGGGAGTAGTGGGATAGAAAAAGATGGGTCATTGAGCGTTGTGTGGGATTTACCACGGTTTTGGCCATCGACCTAGCACGACTTTGTGCAACTTGTGAGCTGTGGAGATCCGAGAAATGGAGCAATGCGACGAGGGGAAGATAAGCGTAGGACAGATACGAAACACGGATGAGATGTCTCGTGCCTCCAGTTGACCTTGACCAATTGCAACGGCTGCCCTGTATACCACGAGCTGCTAACGCGAGGCGGCATTTAAATTGGCTCCATTTCGCCTATGCAGTAAGCTTTCCAAGATCAGCCTGATATGGTTGCTAAATGTCAAGAATAGGTTGGATCGACATTGCCCGTTGCGAGCAACGTTGCTCAATTGGAGGAAAGCCACAAACTCTCTCCTGTTCACTGATGTGCTCCTGGACGAGGCAACAGAGTGAAGTTTATTGCAAATGAGCGTGAGGCGGTCAGCAAGCCGTGCCAGAGCGCGCATAATGACAGTCAAAACTGCCGTAAATTCAATACAGAAAAAGACACGAGACGAGCCAATGACGGCATTGAGATGTTGAATTGTGTTGTTGAGCAGGCCAGTCGTCCAGCACGAAGCGCCGGAAGGTGTGAGCGTTGATGCGCCCCGTGGGATAAATTGTCGATGCTTGGAGCAGACGCCATGTGACTGCGCTAGCCAATAATAGATCAGCCCCGCTTTGTCCCCACAATACAAGTGTTTACTTTTATCGACTTTCGGGCCAGAGCGCCTCGCACAAGTCCGGCAAGCCTTTGTGCAGCCTGGACGATGCCAACTCAGCGTGCGAGCGACGATACATGGTTTCTTGGTGCAGCAAGAAGCCACAAGACATCCCGGTACGCTGGCAAAGCCTGGTTTCATATTCAGCCGTCGCTCGAGTCCGATGCCTAATCGGCTTGCTGTTGCTGACCAGTACCGCAGAACTAGACCTGACCACAGCAGCCCTAGGGTTCAACATTTCGAAATGATCTGTTTCTGCAACACCGATGCAAACAGAGACCCCCCATGGACGCTATGTAGGAGTAATTCCGGATAGAGATCGTCATAGCTTCATTTGGCTGCGGAGACGGGGGTGGTACTGTCTGATAAGGATGCCCCTGAAAACCTCCAGTTCCCGTTCAGGCTCTAGTTCGCTCATGGACCCGTTGGTCCCTGGACAGTAACAAATGTCGCCATCCAATGTCGAAACTACAGGAGCAGCTTCTTTGCTGACACCAGCGAGACGCGAACTGATATTGCCGCCGTTATTAAGCCTGGCGACGGGACAGCCTTTGCCCAGTACCAACGCCGCAACATGGATGGCACTTCATCTCTGGAACACGAGAAGCCATTGTAGCCACTCGTGAGCAACCTGCCGGTCTGAGACTAGGTCTAGTCACGTATGAGCTCTGAATGGTTGTTGTAGCGCACGATCGCTTCGTTCCTGCATTAGCCCATACATCCGTCAGTCCACTTGCAGAACTCCAACGCACGCCGCCCCTGTCACCCTGTTCCGTTTCCCCCTTTCAGTGGCCACTTATTTCGGCCCGGGCTGCATGCTCGTAATCTCCCTTCTGTACATAAGACCGCAGTATGCTCTCTATGTAGTTTTTCTTCCTTACTTCACAGCCAACTCTTCGAGCTTAAGTCCTTTGACCTTCGGTCGTCCATTCGTTGTTTCCAACTAATACTATCCTTAATTAATACCCAACGCTCCAAACTCTCTCACCACCACCACCACCACTTTCAACCACTCCAAACCAAAACCAACCTCCAATCAGCCAAAATGCGTTACACCATTGCCGCCGTTGCTGCTTTTGCCAGCCTTGCCACCGCCGCTCCCGGCTACGGCTACGAGGCCCCTGCTGCCTCTACCCAGGTTGAGGAGTACCCTACCTACCCTGCTACCTCCAAGACCTCTGAGGCTCCCGCCTACGCTGCGTCTTCCGTGGCTCCCGCGTACCCAGTGTACCCCGTCTCATCTGAGACTCCTGCATACCCCGCGTCTTCGTCCACTTGCACCGAGGAGCTCACCGTCTCCACCAAGACCCCCGAGGCGTCTACCAAGATTCCTGGTTACCCTGCCTCCTCGATGGCCCCCGGGTACCCTGCCTACCCTGCCTCGTCCAAGACCCCTGAGGTCCCAGCTGTCCCGGCGTCATCCAAGACCCCCGAGGCGTCTACCGAGGTTCCAGCCTACCCTGCGTCTTCCATGACCCCCGGCTACCCGGTCTCGTCCATGGTTCCTGGCTACCCTGCGTCCTCCATGACCCCTGAGGTCCCGGTTGCGTCTTCCATCCCCGGTGGCTGCAACCCTGCTCACCCAGGCTCGTGCCCATCGTCCGCAACCGTTCCTGGTTACCCTGCGTCTTCCGGTAAGCCCAGCCCATCGGCCTCTACATCGTGCCTCAGCTCAACAACCATCACGGTTACAGTTCCCTACCCCGCTGGTAGCGCCACTTCCGTTTACCCAGGTGTGCCTGGTACCGGCGTTCCCTCCAAGCCTTCCGCGCCTGGTTACTCCGGCATCCCCGGCACTGGCGTTCCCGTCGTCCCCGGCCAGGGCAAGCCCTCCAGCTCTGCTCCCTACCCCATTGTTGGCACATCCACCAACGCTGTTGGCACTGGTTACCCTACCTCCACCGGGTAAGTTTCTCTCTTCCACTGTATCTTAATCTTAGCTAACATGTCGTAGTGGTTACACCAAGCCCAGCTCGCCTTCCCAGTTCACTGGTGCTGCCACTGCCCTCAACGGTGCTGGCTTCATTGCTGGTGTTGGTGCTTTCGCCGCTTTCTTCTTGTAAACGTCATCTTTCAATCAAGCTTGTTAGTCGCAGGCTATGACTTTACACGATGGGATGCATTTGCATTCTTGGAGTAGACGTGTTGGTGTCAGGATCGGTAATTGTAATTGGTCGAAGTCGTTTGTAGGAAATTGAAAACTTAAAAACTACGTTTGTCCATAGTTGTGATTTGCTTGAATCAGCAATTTGTCAACTGTGTTTTTGTGTCTAATTCTAACAACATCTCCGTGCTCTCCCAATACTTGCTTGTATAATACTACTTTCTTATGTTGTATCGCTACCGTGGCATTCTGGTAGTTTTCGACTTCGAACATTCTGTTGATTTTTTACTACACAACGTTGGACGTCTAAACAACCTTGCGCACATCCATCATTTACCAGTACCCTGCATTCGGAATCGGTACGTTGCCGTTGAAATGAAATGAGCGTACCACGAACACGCGTCCCCGTCCGAGTACCCCGGACATCGATCAACACAGGGACAACCCCACAACTCTATTTCGACTCCATTGCTCGTCGACTCGTTGCTCCAGTATTGGTAGTTCTTGCAAGTTTCGCACTCTGTAATTCTGCTTGTATTGCCCGAAGAAGATGGAGACATCATGCAGGGATGTAATATGTCTGTCCGACGTGGCTTTTGAGCCATGAATGTCTTGTACCAGTGTAAGAGGACTGTAGAATGGTATTCTAGGCGTTGTTGGATGTTCCGGTTGCTTGGGAATCCGGACTGCTTCAGTTACATAGTATGTGACAAGATACCCAGAAATTGTAGCGACTTTTTGGTACTGATTTGTACGACAGATGAGTGGGGAGACGTATCACGATCATCGCTTGCGCCATTCATTAAGTAAGAGATGGCATGTTGAGTTTGTTGAAAGCGACAAGAAGAGGACGATGCTCCCATACGGAAATATTGGGAAGTGTCACATTGCGATGATATAAGTACGTGGTTTGCGATGGCCCCAAGTGAATCTCCGTATCACCCGTATTACCGTATGTTCATATGAAAACTCTCATACAAGTAGATGTCCTTTTCGAGCGGAATGAATCGATTTAGATGTCTGGAGACAAGACGCCAGCATGCTGGCGATGAGGGTTTGATCACGTGAAGTGCCACTAGACGGCACAAGATCGCCGATCTTGTACCTCATCTTCTCTCACCTGCGTTCATCATCCAACGCCACCCAGTCTTGTCAATCATGAAACTACAACTGCCACCTTGCGCTACACCACTTTGCACGCATACGTTACGAATGAATTTACTGCGGTGGCGTGTAGAAATTTCATCAACTTTTGTACGAAACAAACCCTACGGTTCACGAGTTACTGGTCCTCCTCTTTCATTCGCTCAATCGCGCACAGCCTCAACAGACCAACAACATACACACGCGGCGCATTATCCAACATCTGTAGAGTCCGACAGCCAGTCAAACCCATCTCTTATACTGGAGACACCTCCTGCTGTCAGTAAACATGTCAGTTCTGGGAGAACACAACGTCATCCCTTAGTCAAACATTTCTCAAACCTCAAATCATTTCCTTCGTTGCGTAAGGGCCAATGGACTATAAAAGAAGAGCAAGAGATTGAGAGACTGTTCCTCCAAGGTCTATCGAAGCCACAGATTGCAAGGCAGGTTGGACGTACTGAGATGGCATTACGGAGGCATATGGCCAGTATGGGGATATCGTCCCGCTTCACTCGAAGAAAACAGGCGAAAATTACTCATCAAAAGATGAGTTTGCAGAGAAGGCTTCATTTTAAATCAGCGATTGCGAGTGAGATTGCACTTGGTATTAAACATTTCCGCAAATATCTTCACAACATGCGGTCGGCAAGATATACCTCTCGAGGCAATCAATGGTCGGTTGCAGAAGATGTAAAGCTTCTCAGAGGGTACATTGAGGGGAATACGTTGTCTCAAATTCAGGAAAGACATTTTGGTGAGACTAGAAGTGAGACTGCTCTATCTAGTAGAGTGCGTTTATTGCGCAGGGAATGGAGTGAAAAATCGACAACGCCTTCTCAGGGCACAACTGAACAGGCACAAGCGCCAGCTGGTAGCCCACAAGATAATCCATGACCGAAACATATATCCCAGCGCATAGCTGAGGATGCAGTGAGAAGTCACAAGAGTACATTGGTCACTTCAAGTGACAGGTGGAAGTCATCGAGCACGGCATGAGATGGCATTCAATCCGGATGTTTTTGGTTACGAGTGAAGGATATATCTGCTCCGAGAAGCAGTACTCTGCACATGTTATGTAGAACTACCACCTCATACGCCGCAAGTAAGAGTTAAGCACATCGTATGGCACCATGTATCGAAATGGTTTCGACTGCCAACTTCGCCTCTCACCGTATTCGACTTGACAAAGATCACACTGTTACAAATCGTCTCGGCTGTAGAACTCGATACACGACGATAGCGCAACCTTACAGCAGTGAATGGTGGACCTCTCGAAGTCGATATTGTCAGGAGCCGAAACATCGCAAGCCCTATTCACGTAGGATGTCATTCATACAAACTCGGCCTCAGCATGTCAAATGCTAGACTCCACTGTGGTTTCACTAGAACAAACAACGTCCCTCTCTGACTGCGTAAGTTCAACCTACGAGAGCCCTCGAATGAGTGTAGAATCGATACGGGACGAGTAGTTACAGCAAGCTCTGGATATTATAACGATAACTTAATTTTCGGAGCGTCCTAGCGAATAGTTCGCACACACAACAAAGTACAGTGAGGTGGGAAGATATGCGTGGCGGTGGTAGTCCTTCCTCTAGCTATGCAATGAAGACACCATTTTATTCATGCGAGTTTCATGAGCTTCGAAAACGTGTGATTTCAATGACGGAACAAGACGTTGTGACCTGTTTGATGTAGTCGAGGAGAATGCAAAGAAGACCACTAGCTGCTTCATCGTACTCTCTTAGTCTTCGTCTGAGATTCGGACACGTCTAGTACTATCTCCCCTCCTCTACAACCGTCGCCGCCAACCTTCTTTTTTACCTTGACAAGAGGACAGAGAACACGATCACACCAGCGAGTACCACCATCAACATCCACGAATACGGCAGATGAAACAAGTCGCGCCTTGCTTCTTCTTCAAGTCGCCATAACACACAACACGACTTCGTTCCACATTCGTTTTGCAAGAAGAAGGAATTTACATGTTATTGGACTCTTGTCTACTGACAGACGGATACAAAGACCTACTTTACAGGCATACATACACACACCGCACCACGCCCATTTAGAAAAAGGCCATCCAACGCCGTGCTAAGTCTGACAAAAGCTGCCGTACAAGGAAGGGGAGCAATACCCAGCGACACGGACATCTACAGTCCTGTCCTGTCCTGCCTGTCAATCAATCCCCGACATGATGTGGCCCCAAACACCGAGAACACCAAAGCACCTGCCTGGAGAGCAAATACAAGAGCACAGCAAGCCGGCTATGCTACATTTACTACCCTTTCGAGAAAACCGCAAGACGAGGTTCAAACTCCACCCTGCTTAGGGCGTCCAGAATATACTGTATCGCTAAGTTTTCATCTTGCCCAAAAATCCATCAAGATCAAACTCCTCCTCATACTGCCGCTCGTCCCATAGTTCCCCAAGCTCGTCAAGGAAGCCCTTCTTGCCGTTCTCGCGGAGCTGACCCGTCGCGTCAACGGCATCGTTTTCATCCACAGCGTCGTCTTTGGCATTCGAGGGTGGTGGGGGGAGTGCGGCAGGGTCCGCGCTATCCGCGGAGACGTTGAATAGATCGAGGATCTGATCTGTCTGCATGGATCCCAAGCCCGCGTTCTGTTGGTTGACGACTGTACTCGCTACATCGATTTTGAAGCGTTGAAGGCTGCGATGCGTTAGTAATCTGAAAGTCTTGATGTTGGAGGATGTTAGGGTATACGTACTTGAGGATCTTCTCCTCGAGCGTACCGCGCGTAACAATGCGGTACACGTTCACAACCTTCTTCTGTCCAATACGATGCGCGCGGTCCATGGCCTGGATATCCTTCTGCGGGTTCCAGTCGTGCTCAACGAAGATAACAGTATCTGCACCTGTCAAGTTAAGACCCAGTCCACCAACGCTTGTCGTCAGAAGCAAGACGTCGTACGATGGGTCGCGATTGAACTTGTTGACAATGTCCTGGCGTTTTGAGGCTTCGACGCTACCATCCATGCGCATGAATTGCACGCTTGGAAGCAGTTTCTCGAGGACGTTGTGCTGAACCATGTCAAGCATTTCTTTCATTTGGCAAAAGATGAGAGCACGGTGCTGAGATACGGCCTCGGGGAGGTCGCCGGTGGCGGTGGCAGACTTGTCGGTCGCGACGTCCGCTGCGCCAATACCGCAATCCACCAACAAATCTTTGAGGGCGCCGAGCTTAGGAGCATGAACAATGTCGTCAATCTGGGTGTTATTCTTTTTCAGGAATCGTTGCGTAGACTCGTAGGCTTGGTTGGAAGGGGTTTTGACAACGAGTGCGGGCGAATTGCACAGCTTCTTCATGTACTGGAGAGCCTGGAAGATGTGCTGCTTGCTGTCACGATCTGCGTTACCAGCCTTTGCTTGGATCTCCTTGCCTTGTCGCTTCGTAAAATCGTCAAAGAGGTTACGTTGGAGCTCGGAGAGGTCGCAGTAGTAATTTTGCAGGATCTTTGGTGGCAAATCGTCCAACACCTCTTCCTTGAGACGACGGAGGAGGAAAGGAAGCACCTGTTTGTGAAGAGCCTCGATAGCTAGAGCGCCGCGCTCCTGCTCTTTGGACGACGATTTCGCAAAACGTGATGCAGCGATGGGCTTCGCAAAGCGCTCTTGGAAGACCTTCTCCGATCCGAGGAAGCCTGGCATGAGGAAGTCGAATAACGACCACAGCTCCAGGACGTTGTTCTGAATGGGTGTACCGGATAGGATGAGACGGTGATTCGACTGGAACTGTTTGACAGCCTGACTTGTTTTCGACTTGGAGTTCTTGATCAAGTGGCCCTCATCTAGAACAACGTAGTTCCAGTTGGTAGGCTTGAGGATGTCAAGATCATTCCTGCAGATATCGTATGAAGTGATAACGATATCCACATTGTTGAGCTGTGATTGATATTGGCCACGAATAGACGGGGAGCCGACATATGCAACGCAGGAGAGGAACGGCGCATACTGGCGGATTTCCTGTTGCCAATGACCGGACAACGTAGGTGGACAGACGATGAGCGAAGGCAGGCGTCGGTAGTTCAGATCACCAGACTTTGCAAACTCCTCGGCACGCAGATGATGGTCACTTGCTACCATGCAGAGGGTTTGCAGGGTCTTTCCGAGACCCATATCGTCGCAGAGAATTCCGTGCAAATTGTATCGGTTGAGGAAAGCAAGCCAGTTGACGCCGTCCTGCTGATAGGAGCGGAGTGTTGCCTTGATACCGACGGGAATCTCGAAAGGCTCAACCTTCTTAGCGTCAAGCATCTGCGCGACAAACTTGCGTTCGCGATCACGTCCCTTGAGAAGGGATTCAGGCAGGCCTGGAGGATCAGGAATACCAGACTCAAGAGGAACGAGTTTGACAAGTGTGGCAAAGCTGGTGGTCGCTAGAAGTCGGACATCGTTGTCTGAGTCGCTCATTCGCCCAAGAACAGGAGTGATGAGGAAGATAACGTAAGGGAGAATGGCGTCGTCCATGACGTGAATGAGGTGGTAGATGCACTCGATTGCTCCTTGACGGCCGTGGACATTGCCACCGTCGCTGATGGTTGGTAGGACGCTCTCCACCAGCATCGTGACTCCTTCTACAGACATGACGCTGCAGATTGTTGCGAAGCACTTGGCAGCTACGTATCGAAGTACGTAGAGCTTGCTCTGCAGGGCCTTCGCAATAAGCGGGAGGAGATCTTTGACGAACCCTCGCACGTCGGGATGTAGCTTGCCAACCAAGGCTCGCAGAGTCGACAAGGCATCAACGACTTCTTGTCCAAAAACGCCGTCCTCGTCAGAAATCTCTGTTGGGAGTTCGGCGCCAGCGAAGGCTTGCTTGATAGGTCGTTCGATCAGATCCTTCAGGATGGGTACCTTCTCGAATATCTGGGCACCAAACTTCTCAACGACCTGCTCAAGACCTTCACGTGCACCACGCTTAGTAATTCGGGCGGCCTTTGACTCCTCAGCAAACTTGGCGGCATCGGGGTGGTCGCGGATGTCCTCATCTTTCTTGAGTGTGAGAATCCCGGTCTCAATGTGCGCCTGTCCGTGGAACTCCGGGGTTTCCGCCGTCTCCATGCAGTAGAACTTGACGAGATTGCCGACCACCTTGTTGACAACACCAGACCGGTTGGCGTTCACAAGGTGAACAATGTAGCCAGCCACAGCTGCAGCAGAGCGCCTCTGGAGCTCCACATTCTCTTCCCTCTTGACGCTGTCCATCATAGCCTTGATTGCTGGCGATGGCTTCTTGGGAGGTGAGTTGAGCCAGATCAAGGCGCCAGCGGCTGCTGCTTTGATGCGGACGTCCCGCTCTTCCTTGATATCCTTGGCTTCCTGGAGGCTCGATTCCACTTCTTTCTTCGTGATCTCTAGGTTTGCATGAGCTACCATACGCGCTGCTGGCGTCATCGCTTTCTTCATCTTCTCGTAGTGCACGCTGAGTAGCTTCTCCGCATCTGCAACACCGAAAGCAAACTGGCTGGCAGAAGGATCACCCTGTACAACAACAGCGAAGGTTGGCATGTTCTGCACATGACCATCGCGGAAGATGTTAAGCAACGCGGTGCATTGCGTCCGCACAATCTGTAGCTTGGGGACAAGATCCTCGTAGGCCAAAGGCCGTTCGCCATCCACGATCGGGAGAAGTGATTGAGCCAAAGCTCCGGCCAATGCATCCTTGCTTGTGACGTTCTTCCCAAACTCCTCAATGATCATCGCCGCTGTCAACTGTGTCGTGGAGCTGCTCGAGGATAACGCAGGTACCAGTCGGGGCTGGAACGTGGCTTGCCTGGTCTCCTCTGGCCAAGCTGCTATTGCTTTTCCAAGCGCTTGCGCCGCAGATATCCTGGAACGATTCATAACGTCGGCGCCGATGAGCTCAAGGTCACCACTAACCATGTGTCCATCAACATTGTGAGATGTTGACGCACTGGTGGCTGCCGGTAATTCTTCCTTCCCGTGTCGGGACTTCTTCCTCTTCTTCTGTGTGGGCTCACCGGACCTGGGAGGTGTTGACCTTCGACTCGGCTGAGACTCTGGCGGTGGGCCCATCACTTGACCCGATGGGCGAATGAGGAGCGACATGTCCATGGAGATGGGATGGCGCGCAACACCGATAGGTGTGAGTGTAAGTGGGACAATAGCATCCAGTACAGGCTCCATATGGACGGACAATTGACTCCCAAGACTTTTGATTGCGGCGTTCCAAAGCTGTAGTGAGAGCCTTAGGACCCCCTCGTTACGTTCTAGCAGGATGTTCTGGAAGAACAGCTGCAGAGCTTTGCCGTCAATCCATCCTTCAGAGTCTGCGCTTTGGATGTCGAGAAATGTGATCAGAGCACGCAGCACTGCGCCACGAACACTCGTGATCGTATGCCGCAGGAACGGAAAGAGGCGGGGGATCAGCTCATGGAATGACTGAGTAGGATCCTCACGGGCATTGGCTTGCATGGCTTCCAGGACTTGAGGAAAACTGCAGAGCTTGGCCAAGAGATCCATGATGAAACCAGTACTGGCGTTGAGATCGTCCTCCATGCTAGATAGACACGACCAAACTTGACTTATGAGCCCTGCGAGCGCCTGAGGACGCAACTCGACGAATTCTTTAGCAGCCGGGATGAGTGTCGCTGCACTGATTGCTTGAATATCGTCGTTGGTACCACCCAATCCATGGATGACGGCGGCGAGTACCCCATCCATCAGTGTGCCGTCTTGGAGGAGGAGGTCGTTCCGTACGGCAACCAGATATCGCAGACCAATCATGCCACCCTGTTGCGATTGCCATGTCTCGTCGGTGTTGCCCTGCATGATGAGAGTGTTGCAGAGCTTGAATATCGCGACAACATTCTCGTGCGAGAGGTATTGCAATACTGAACCGAGTGCTTGGCCTACAGTCT
Source organism: Dothidotthia symphoricarpi CBS 119687 (assembly GCF_010015815.1). Classification (NCBI taxonomy): domain Eukaryota; kingdom Fungi; phylum Ascomycota; class Dothideomycetes; order Pleosporales; family Dothidotthiaceae; genus Dothidotthia; species Dothidotthia symphoricarpi. The sequence continues at coordinate 888,626 of NW_022985026.1, forward strand.
CTTTGACAGGCGCGATGAAGCTGTCGCCAGTGAAATCGCCGAAACGATCCAGCATGAACACGCAGCATATACGGCATGCTAAGTCGTTGAGCCATTGCTGGTTCAGCTTGTCGTTCTCTGTCCGTGTCTTGCCCTTGAATCTCCCTGCGCCGGCGCCGTGCACACGCAGAATTTCTCGAATTCCCATTGCAGCGCCATGACGAACTTCCCATACATGGTCGAATAGCTCAACAGCGAGGTAGTCGCAGATCAATTCATAGGGCCACGCCACACCAGGGTCTTCCGTGTCAGTCTCGAATGATGATTTCTCCGGTACTGGTGCGCCTTGGAACTCTTTCACAAACTTTGTGTCGTCGTCACCCCCTTTGCGATCTAATGACATGTAGTCGTCGAGGAGGTCATCTTCTTCGCCGTTTTCCGTATGCTCTTTCTTTACGGCAACAGGCTGCACGCGCACGGGCGTCTGTGCAGTATCTGGCTGTGAGTCTTTGCGCGCAAACTCGACAATCTGCACTTTGTTACCTCCCCGAGCCACCTCTTTCTTCGCCTTTCGTTTCTCTCGGTTGAGTTGCCGCTTGCTAAGAACTTGCCCGTCTCCGTTTGGTGTCGTTGTTGGTGGAGACGCGGCAGACGTCATTGTATCCGATCGTGATATGTTCGTGTTGATACGTGGCATCGAGAGCGTTCGGGTTGCGGGAGTCGGAGTCTTGACCATTGTGTCGATCAGGGGAGCTATTGCTTCGATGTATTCGCCTTCTAAGCCGAGTCGTTTGTTCAACGTCTTTTTCAGGGCTGCCAAACGCTCTGCGGGACTCAAGCCTGCCAGTTGGTATTCATACTCCTTTCCACAGGTGCTGGCGAGCTGCTTTCCGAACTTTAGAACGGTAAACACATCAAGTGTGGCGAGATCGAGTCTGTCGTCGGTTGGTGGAAACACACACTCGCCATTCTCTTCTTTCTTGGGAAGGTCGCCATTTCCATTCTCCACTTTGACATGCCCGTTCGTTTCTGACTTGATTTCGAGCTTGACAGGCTCGTCGTCAGCATTGGGATCGAACTTCTCGGCATTGGCAACGATGCCCCCAATAGCCTTGGCGGCAGCGACTCGTGTTTCCCAGCTCTTTGACCGCAGATAAGGAATGACACGTCCAAGAAGATTGATTAGTCCATCGGGCTGTTGCTTTTGGACATCGGCAAGCTGATCGGCTGCTGTGTTTCGAATCAATGCCGTGCTACCTGTCTCGAGCAACCTTGGCAAGAGTTAGCGAAACGTACCAAATTACGTACAATACGGGTGAGTAAGTGGATATCAAGCTCCACCAGGAAGGAAACGGAAACGGTCATGGCGGTGCTGCGACATGTTGCAGAGACTATCGACGATGCTGCAAGGTACGGTCAAGGATGCACTTACGTTACGAGTCGGTCCAATCTCGTCGCACTATCAGAGCGTTAGCGGCATGATCCAGACATGCATGCACAATGAAGTCCACAACATACCTCATTTTGGCGGTAGACTACTTGCTCAGTAGAGCAGCGCAATACAGCCACAGTATTAGAAATTACGGAGTTCCGACGGCAGGGCCATGGAAATATTTGATGGATGCTGCACCGATGCGTGAGGTTGGCGGTGTCACGTGACGGGTGGTAACTCGATGCGGGCTCTCGTTCGGAGAAGGTGGGCGCGAGGGCCTATCTAAAGGAGCGTGTCATTAAATATTGGGCGTGTTGCGGCAGGAATCCCTCACTAGCGCGTGGCCCGAGCGCCTTGGAACAGGGCAAGGAGGGAAATTTTGGGAAATTTTTGTGACCGCGACGGCGCCGGCGAACCACTCGCGTGCGTCTGCTTGCGATTACTGGTAGATCTCTGCCTCGACGCAACGTTCGCAACGTTCAAATCTCGGTCCTGGCTGCGCCTGCAGTGAGAAGCGCAGCCTCTTCGTTCTTTGGTGTGCAATGTGGCCTAAAAAGTAGCACTAGCCGCATCCATCGCCATCGTGCAACACGCTGTTCAGTCACTCTTCGTCAATCTCAGCAGCCTGCGTTGCTTGAAATGGCCCTTTGGTATGCGTTGGACCTTTGTCTTCGCATTCAGTCAGCAACGTACACGTCATCGACTCCGTCTCGCTACTACGAATCTGCGGATCTCATCATGAAGCTGACAGGCTTCCATGCTGACAGCCAGCTTGGTACTATGTACCGTGGCTTGCAAGGCTGGGGACGCCCATAGTCGCCATCTCTAGCACAGACCAGCAGCTGCAAACGCGCAGCACATTCCCTCTCTTTTGCTCCGACGTTCCGACGCGTCAAACGGTATTGCTGAAAGGAGTCCCCACGGCCAGATGCAAACGGGTCCCCGCGCGTCGCGAACGCGTCTTTTCAGACTTGCGCTTGGCCGTTGATCTGCGGCTGTGACTAGCGCGTACGCAAGATCTTCGACTTCGTGTTTTGAGACCACACTCGTCTCCTGAATCCCACAGCCTCACAGTCGATCACCAGTCATGCGTTCAGCTGTGCTGGGTTCTAGGCCGCTCCGATGCGCACCTGGGCACAATGCTTGTCTCTCTGCCCTTATCTCGAGATCTCATCTATCTGGCGATTTGCAGTAATACATCATCACCACAAGGCTGCATTCGGGCCCAAACATCTATACCATGGAACCCTAGACCCTCCTGAGTGTAAGCCATTCGTCACGTTTACAGTTTGACAAAACTTGTCTTTAGATTGCCTTCGCAAAAGCGTCGCTTCTCAAAGAAGAAACGCGGAGCATGGTTCATTCTTTGAAGGAGACTACAGTATGCGCTACAAACGCACCCCTTGCGCCCAAGATTATGTCGACAAAGAGCAACACATACTACCCACCAATACATCCCGGCCAACGATTTCTCTGTTCATTTATGTATCTACGTGCCCCTTTATGTATGCTGATTCAGCACAGCGCAGTACTGCCTGGACTATCTATCATGTCCAGCTTTGTAGATTCAAATCAGGTCGCCTAATGTTTCGGAACGACTCTGCTTTACACAATGTGGCAAAATGCTACCTCGAGAGTAAAAGTCGCTGAACATACACAGAAACCGCCCTCACAGAAACGCTAATCTCGTATTCCTCGACCTAACAAGTGGCTCTGTCTTGTTCTTCTACTCATTCCCTTTGTGCTCCCTCACTACGACTTTATCTACAGTCTCGCCTAAAACGCATAGGAAAGACCAGGTGTCTACGCCTCGATCCATTCATCGCGCAACAAACCTTGGTTCAGACATTTCCTCAGCCAATTCTACTCTTTGGCTTTTAGTGTGCCTTGACGATGGTAACCTAAAGAAGGCGAACGCGTTGCCAGGGACAACACGCTAGAACTCAAAGTGGTATCTCAGTTTGTTGTTATGGTTATTCGAGGAACTTCTCTAGAGGCGAAGTTGTAATCATTGCAGTTGTCAGTCAGCTGCATCAACGCCTGCTGACGAAAGCCGAGCCGAGGCGATTGATGACGCTAGAACCCCGTCAGCAAGTCGAGCCGAGCGCGCTGCATTCACGAACACGAACAGCCTCTGTCCGCCCAACCCACCATCATGTCCGCTTCCGAAGTCCTCTCCGCTCTCCACTCAGAAACCCCTGTCGAACTTCTCTCTGCTTTCCTTGCCAACCGCCCCGTCGAACTCCTCTCCGCCTTTCTCTCTGTCCAACCCCTCGAGCCTGTCCTGATCTTCACCTCCGCCGAAGACGCAGCCCTCTTCCGATTGCGCTGCAAGCAAGGTCGCATCCTGCCAGATTTGCCCCAGACATGGGTGTACCTGCCCATGCCTGAGGGGTTGCTACGTGTGCGTACAGCGCATATGGGGAATGTGGCGTTTGAGTTTAGTAGTGGGCAGGCTGCGAGAGGGTTTAATGCTGGGATCAAGGGTCTAGGGGAGATCCGTGGGGATCCTGGGGAGGATAGTATCGTGAATCTGGGGATGGAAAATTATTAGGCGGGGAGAGGCAAGGTGTGGTAATTGGTGTGTGCTGTTGAGTGGTGACTGTGTGTGGGATGATATATTTATCTTGGCTAGTTTGGCAGGCTCAATCTCTTCTGTACTCCTCGCGCAAGAGCTATAGGAGTGCTTGACGACAGTGCTATCGGGTTCACCGTTGTCTCGTCGACTGCGTGAAAAGTGTGGCCGTATTTAGGTGCTTTCATCGTGCTAGTCCTGAGGATTCGGCTTCTCGCTTGTCATGTTTTACACTCCATCGATTTTGTGTAAGTCTTGCTCCGCTGTTGTCTGTTCGAGCCAAGTCAGTTTTCTCCCATCTCTTAGTAGTCGTGACAAGCAATGTCCAGGACTAGTTTTTCATTTTCATACGACGTAGCCCCGAAGGCGATCATGTACAGTCACCCTTACCTGAGTAGCGATCACACGAGGTAAGAGCACTCTGCGCCTTCTCTTCCACGCCATGAACAGCCTCTTGGCGCTCTCATCCAACATCTTCTCTCATCATCAACTCCACACTTCTCACACCACACATTCATATCATTTCAACCGTCTATCGTTTATCAGCCAAACATATCTTTCGAAACAACCACACTTTCGCTCATCATGTCCAATCCCAGCGGCGACCCCCCACCACCATCCCCTCAACCCGATCAATAGCACAGATTATCAGATTTCCCGCTGGAACTAAGCTCGCTCGACGGCCTCCTTTTCGAAGTGAGAGGCGGTAACTCATCCAATGAAGATATGGAGATGTTTTGGACCATCCGCCCGCCTGGAGCGCAACCCATCTCCAATCCCACCACACAAACCCTCGAACCAGACGTCCCCCCACCACCTCCTGGAAGCCCGCACTCGCGTCATTCAGCCCCAGCAATCCTGACATCCCCACCCCACAACATCCCACCCCACATATACACCAACAAGCTCCCCAGCACGCCCTCCCCCACGAGAAGAAAACCAGCCATAACCCTCCTCCCCGTCCTCCCCGCAACACCCTACACCGACGCCGCCACCCCCCGCGCCGAAAAATCCCTCGCTTACATCACAGCCCAGCGCAAACTGCTGACCTGGTTCGACCTAAGCGCCGCAGACCAACTCCCACATATCATCGCGCGCCGCCTGACTGCTGCGCTGGGGACCCCGTCGCCCACCGCAAAACAGGCGCTGCGCTTCTGCTACTATATGCGCTCGCAGGGCTTCGACACGTATGCGCGGATCAAGAGCGGGCGGATGAGTCTTTTCCTCGCGGATGCGGAGACTTGGGAGCGCAGTGAGGATCGGGTGTATTGGACGCAGTTTGTTGGGACGGATGTGGTCGAGGATATTCCGATGGTTGATGCGGCGATGAGGAGGGATCCGATGGCGAGGACGAGGGCGGTGGCTGAGTTTGGGCTTGTGGGGGTTGGGGATGGGCCGGGGGAGACGGCGCTTGACGATGTGAATTCGGAGTGGGATGAGGATGAGGATGAGGACGAGGACGAGGACGAGGACGAGGACGAGGACGAGGAGGCAGCGCTGGACCGGGATGCGGCGGCGGCGGCGGTGCTGGCGATGAATATCGTGTCCAATGGGCCGATGAGCAGGGACGCGATGGCGAGGCATATGGCGGCTGCGATGGAGAGGGATATGGCGTCGAATGCGGCGATGCATAGGCAAGCCATGGCGGGGATAAGGGAGGCGAGGAGGAGAAGGAGGAGGAGGGAAGCGAGGATGGAGCGAGGGTGGAGTGAGACGGTGCCTACGCCTACGCTTGATGCGACGTATGCTGCTGCTGCGAGGCGGAGGGATGAAGCTGAGAGGCAGAGGGATGAAGCTGAGAGGCAGAGGGATGAAGCTGTGAGCGAACTTGCTGCGCTTGAAGAGTCTCTTCGTGCGGTTCGTGGGCGGGAGTAGTCATATTCGAAGTCGGACTTTGATATAAAATAAGCTACTCAGTATGATACGAATATCAATCAACTAAGCATGAAACAAAGACTTTACGGCAGTGCCAAATAAATCCAACACCATAACATCCATAACTAGAGACTCGGAAAACATACCATCTTAAATGGGGTATCGATATATCCTCTCATCGGATCACATCACAGGATAGAACAGATGGATATCAGTTTACCTAGCTACACTATCTGTCCTTAAAAAAAAATTCCGCCGTGTGAACTTTATATCAACTCAACTATGTCCCCGCATTCTACCCCACTATACACACTCGACTCGGCTTTGACTTGACTGTATATCAAAACAAAAAGGACAAGATCAGCACCCGTGTATCCTATCAATCGGTCCATCGGTCAATCGGTGGCAAAATGCAGATACGATTCCGATTATGCTTATGACTGTTCCTGGATATAAACGATGTACAGATCCAGATACAGAAAAGGACAAAGACAAGCACAGCAAGTCCGACAACATAAAACACTACCCTACCTTACACTACATTACACTACCCTACCTTACACTACACTACACTACTCTACACTACATCCAACAAACACAACGGGGTATGACGTAGCCATCCATCTCCACCTCTGACTCCTCCCCTCCCCTACTCCACTTCCCCTACTCCACCAACCATCCATCCAAATCCCCAACCATCCAATCTCACCTGTACCTCCACCACATATCTCAAGCAATGACCCCCCTCAAAAAAATCCGCATAGTATGCATATCCGACACGCACAACACCACGCCCAAACTCCCCGCAGGCGACATCCTCATCCACGCCGGCGACCTAACAAATCAGGGGAGTTACGCGGAGCTAGAGCGGAGCGTGGCGTGGCTTAGTGGGTGTGCGTTTGAGGCGCGTGTTGTGGTGTGCGGTATGTACTCATATATACAACAACAACGGACGGGCTGGGGAAGTGAAGTGAAATAGAAGATATGTGATGGGATAGCTAACAACACAAAAGGAAACCACGACATCCCCCTCGACGCCCCCTTCCACGCCCGCGCCGCCGGGGGCTGGAAATGGCCCTCCCCCCAAAACCCGCAAGCATGCAGGAATCTTCTCCTCAACGCGCGAGGAATAACCTACCTCGAGCACTCCTCCACAACAATCCATCTCTCATCCGGCGTGCGGGTCAAAATCTTCGGGTCTCCGTACTCGCCGCTTGCGCCTGGGGGCAGGGAATGGGCGTTCCAGTACGACGACTCTGATGCGGCGCAGCTATGGGATGCCATGCCGGGGGATGCGGATGTAGTTGTTACGCATACGCCTGCGCGGGGCTTTGTTGATGGGGGGAGGGGGTGTGGGGGGTTGGGACGGCGACTGGGGGTTGTTAGGCCGTGGTTGGGGGTTTGTGGGCATGTGCATGGGGGGAGGGGGGTGGAGAGGGTGTTTTGGGATGGGTTGCAGGTGGAGAGGTGGAGGGACCCTGGGGAGGGGAATGGGAGGTTGTCGGTTGTGGATGCGACGAGAAGGCGGGGGGGGGAGTGGGTGCGTGTTTCTGCGAGGCGGGGGAGTGGTGAGGCGGAGGAGGAGGAGGTCCTTCAGCCTGGTGCTACTATGGCTATGACTACTGCTGATGCTGATGTGGTGGAGATGGAGAGCCTTGCTGATGGCGCCCTGGGGCAAAGTGAGGCACTGCGCATACTACGCCACACGAACGGCGTTGAGCGCGAACTCGGATGCGAGAGGCGCGAGACGGTCATGGTTAATGCTGCAGTGCTGGGCCCACGTGTTGGTGGGAAGACAGGCGGGTTCCAGAAACCGATTGTTGTTGACGTGGAGCTGCCTGTGGTAGGTAGGTAGGTAGTAGTTTGCATAATCGTTGAGTTTGGTTCTGGTGGAGTCATTGCATTGCATCACCTGCATCCATCCATCCATGCACCCACTCACAACAACAAACGGCCATGACCTCACTATGTACGTGGTTGGAAAATCTCCTGTTCTCTACCTACCAATGCATAGTCAGGCTGTGCTGCTCAATCCCAAACGTCCACGTTGGACACGTTAGAGGACCTGGCGATGATGGAGAGGAAAGCCGCGATTCGCTGGCTGCCCCGCTTTCATCCCCCGCATTAGTCGACGCGTGGGTTGGACCAGTGCCAGGCAGCGGGACGGATCGAAATGAGCAAAGCTGGCGACGCAACCGCGCGAATCTCCCTGATCGGCGCGAAAGTGGGTGAAGGTTATCCTTGCAAGAACAAGGAGGGAGTGTTCAGGGACGGAGGAGGACGAGCGAGGGGGAGTGGAAAAATACACAAGTGTTGCAGGGCCAGGCTCGTGACTTGTGACTGCGGGACTTTTGGTCTCAAGTGATTGATTGACTGACGGATTGATCGATTCAACGGCTTCCAGGCGGTGACGGTTATGGCGCGATGCTTCATTTTTTTCTCTCTCGCAAGGTCACGTCTATGCAGCATCACTTGCAAGTCTCTCCACTCTGGCTGCTACGGCGGGGGTGATTGGAAGACGGGATCCAGGTTCTTCGATGATGCACAGCGTGCCTATCGGAGGAGGGTCGGGCAGTGGGTTTCGAAACAAGACCATGTGGACGCTTCACGGCGCGATTGGATTCGTGACTTTTTAGCATGCACGGAGCGAATCGCGCGATGCAAGGTGAGCGTGGCTGGCGACCCGAGTCGGGCCAGGCAGCTGAGAGATGAGGTCTGGCGCCCTGAGCGTGCGTGATGATGCATGTGCCTATGGCGTGAAGCGGTTGCAGGCAGGCCTGAATGGAGACGTGAGGCCCCGAGGTTAGGGACGTATTGTCAGACGGCTGCAGAGCCCATTATAGTCGCCCAGCACCCGCAGGCTGACTTGCTTCTTCGCCCTGTGCTCTTGCTGGTGTTTATATCTGGACTCTTTTCATCTACCTACCTATCTACTTGGTCCCTCCGTAATCTTCACTGTTGTCTTCCCGTCGGGTGTGCAAGCGTCGACACTGGCTGCATCGGTGACGTCGCCCCCTCACCGCAACTCCCCCGACTTCCCCTTCAGGCGCTGCGCTGCTCGGCCAACGCCTGCCACGAGGCCGCATCTGTTGCTCGCAGCAGTCAACAAGACCAATCCAGCGTCGCTGTTCGCCAGAGCACGGCAAGACTGTCTGGCACGACGCTCTCTCACGCGCCAAGCCCTTGCCACGACCTTCTGCGGCCTTCTAGTCGCCAGGCACGAGAGCTGCTCCGCCTTAGTCAGCTCACCCCATAGCAGGGACACCGCCGCACCGCAAACCCGGCCAGCACGCTCGCCAGCACGCCCGTCATCGTCCCGACTGCCACGACGCTCGTTAAAGCGACCCCCGTGCCCGTCCACGTCTGCCCATTGCTGTCCTGCTGCCTGCTGCCTGTTACTTGCTTTGTTGCCACACCGTCAGCCACACCCGGCCGCGTGCTTCCGCCACAGAAGCGTCTGGCCGCCGTATCGCCTGGCCGTGTCCCGTCGTATCACTTGCATGTGTCTGGCACCGTGTCCGCCACCCGCCGCGCCCTTATAACACCCGCGCACGCGTCTTGACGCTGCACCCCAACCATGGCCTCCCCCCTGCCCGACCACTGGGCCGCCCTGGGCGTCGACCGCACCGCCGACGCCGCCACCATCAAGAAGACGTACCGCAAGCTGGTGCTCAGCTGCCACCCGGACAAAGTCCAGGACGAGGCGCTGAAGGAGCAAAAGGCCGAGGAGTTCCACAAGATCCAGCAGGCCTACGAGGTGCTCAGCGACGACGACCGCCGCAGCACCTACGAGGCCGAGCTGAAGCTGGAGCAGCTGCGCAAGGAGAAGCTCGCCCGAACAGGCGCGGCTGCGAATACGGATACGAAGAGTACCCGCTTCGACAGCCGCGCGTCGAGTGGAGCTTACCCTGCCAACACCTCCTCCCAGCGCTACACCACCGAGGAGCGCCGCCCGTCGCGCGGTTTTGATGAGGACCGCTACTATGACGGCCGCCGCAAGTACGACGGCGAAGACGCCTACGCCCGCTCCAGCCCGCCCTCGCGCGCTGCCCGCCCTGAAAAGGAATCGAGCGCGAGGGCTGCCCGTCCCACGCCCGACCGCACGCGCTCCGACCGCAACAAGACGCGCGACCGCGAAGACCGCCGAGACCGCAAGTTTGTCTCGGTGGAGAGCGAGTCGTCGGACGAGAAGGCACGCTACGAGGCCGAGTGGAAGCGCCGCAACGCTGAAGAAGAGGCACGCAATCGACGCAGTGCCGAGGAGGAGGCGCGCACCCAGGCCGCCGAGGCGCGACGCAAGGTCGAGGAGCAGCGGCGGTCGTACGAGGACTCGCGCTACGACTCGACGTCGCGCAAGCTGAGCCAGCAGGCCGAGGAGGCCCTCCGCTACCAGCACCGGTCGCGCGCTGACGTGCAGGCTGAGATCCGCCCCTCGCCTGTGAGGACCGCCTCGCGCGACTACTACACCAGCGAGCGAGGCCCCTCTCGACGCGAAGTCCCGTCCCGCCCCGAGCCTGTGCGCAGGTCGTCTGCCCGGCCCAAGGAGCGTCCCGTCCCATCAGGCCGCGAACGAGAGCGCGGCATGCCTGAGATTGTCGAGTGGGGCGAGGACCGCAGACCCCCTCTCTTCAAGCACTCGTCCTCGTCGCCCGCCGACATCCAGCTCCCGCGCTCCATGCCTCAGCGCTCCTTCACGGGCGGGGAGCCCCTCCCACGCGACCACCGCCGCGGAGACTCCTCCCCACCACCCACCTTCTCCCGCTCGTCCACCATGCCCACCGGCCCCTCCTCATCCTCCCGCAGGAAAGACACAACCGCCCGTCCCTCCACCCTCCGCGAGACCATGACCCCCGAGCACAGCCCCGAGCACGACCACCCCTCCACCACAAAGACAAAACACTACTACTACCCCACCCCCAGCGGCGGCGTGCCCCTGCGCCCAGACGACATGTCCTCAGCCAGCACGCACCGCACCACGCTCCGCGAGCCAGACCACTACCGCCAGCGCTCGCCCTCGCCCCTAACCCGGCCCCCCATCGGCCCAAACAGACACGAATCCCAGTACTCGACCGCAGGCATCCCCCCGCCCCCCATGGGCCGCTCAAACTCAAGCCGCAACGTCTCCCCCGTCCGCGGCCGCCAGCAGCCCCCGCTCTACGGCGAAATGAACTCGGACCATGCGCGTCGTGAGAATGCGCGCAGGCAGACTAGCTTCAGTCCGCATGATGTCGCGTATACGAAGAAGATTGGCCCGGATGATGTTAGGTGGGCGCCTAAGGAGGGTGGGACCCAGAGGGGTGAGAGGGAGTATGCTAGTAAACCTAGTCTGGGGCGGACTGCTACGTATGTTTATTAGGTGTGGATTGGAGTGGGTATATATCTGTGTGTGCGTGTTTGCGGCGTTTGGCCCTGGATTTGGTCTTGGGTGGATATGTTTGTTTTTTCTGTTGGTATTTTTTTTGAAGGTGCGCCGCTCGACGTTTCGCAAGGGCTGCTGTTACGTCGGTGGGTGAGTGGGTGTGAGTGTGCGACTATTTATTTCTATATATTTCTTGCTAGGTATAAGGATTAGTATATGGATTTGCATCAATATGAATATGACGATTGACTTGATTTCCACTACGTCTTCTGATGTGATGTGATGTGAGCTGGTTTGTGGGCTTTTTATGCGCTTCTGTTTGTCCACGGAATCTGTGGTTTTCATGCCGATGGTGTGAATTCCTTGTTCATCAATAATGGTCTACGTACTAGGTTTTATCTAGGCAGGTACGGATGTCCATCTATCTGGGACTCGGTATCAGCATATTATGGACTAAACACGCAGCTTCTTAGACAGCAAACTGTATATACTCGAAGAGCAGTATCGTCCCACCTCCCCGACGATGAACAATGAGCAAGAAGCGCCTGACTGGTCGTAAAGCCATGAATACCGAATCTAACCCACGTTGTCCAAAACATCACAAGCCCATTCCCCACGTAGAATAACAAGTTCAAAATCGCATTGTGTATAAACGTGGCGGTGCAGTCCAACTACAAAATCTGATTGGCTAATCGCTACTCGACTCATAGTGGCGCTCGCCTCACTAAGTCACAGTCAGAACCACAATCCAAACATCCAACCATCCACCAACCAACCAACGAAACAAATACTGACTCATATCCACTCACCTCACCTCACCTCCCCTCCATAAAACCCCCTCCATAAACCCCCCTAGCTATCTCACCCAACCAACCCACAACTTCCCCCCGCCAGAATACCAAAATTCCTCCCAAACCACCCCTCACAAACACCCTCAAAATGGCCCGAGGAGGCGGTATGCGAAACCCCGCCAACCAACCCCGCGACCAGCAGGTCTCGCGAAAAGTAAGCTGGTTACTGCGCCATGGGGCGGGGGCTGAGGGACTGAAGTTGGGGGAGGGCGGGTATGTGAATGTGGGGGATGCCGTGAGTATAAATTTCGTTTTTTGGTTTTGGTAGATGGGGAGTTTTAGGGGGGGGGGGGGAAGATATGGAAAGATGGTGGTGGGATGGATTGCTGACTTCCCATGAAAAAGTTGAACACGCGCTGCCTCAAAGCCCTACACGTAACATTCCCCGAACTTCGCGAGGTGGTGGCTTCGAATGACAAACAGCGTTTCTCCATGATCCCGCTCAACCAACCCGCCATCGAATCAGAATCAGACTCACCATCCAACTACCTAATCCGCGCAAACCAAGGGCACTCCCTCCCCCTGTCCTCCACCTCCCTCCTAACCCCCATCACCCACCAAGCAAACAATATCCCACGCACAGTAATCCACGGCACACACGACCGCGCATGGCCCCTCATCCTTCAAAGCGGCGGCCTGCGCCCCATGGGGCGGAACCACATTCATTTCGCCGTTGGACTGCCTACACCCCTATCCCCCTCATCCACCCCAACGAACCCCGAAACAGAAGAAGAGCCAAAAGTCATATCCGGCATCCGCCGCTCCGCAACAGTGCTCATATACATCGATATCCGCGCCGCGCTCAATGCGGGGATTTCGTTCGGCGTGTCGGAGAATGGGGTTGTGCTTACGGAGGGGGATGGGGAGGGGAAGTTGGGGTGTGAGTTTTTTGAACGGGTGGTGGGGAGGGGGGGGGAGGTGCTTATGGAAGGGGGGGTGATGCCGGAGGGGGTGGTTGTTGATGTTGGGGGGTGGGAGGGGGTGGTTGGTAGGGGGGGGAGGGGGAAGGGGAGGAAGAGGGGAGGTGGGAAGAGGGGGGGACGAGGGGGGAAGGCTGTGGATGGGGAGAGGGAGGGGGAGGCGAAGGATGCTGTGGCGGAGGAGTGAGGGGTGTGTAGGTAGGAGAGGGGAGTTGGGACATGGGCTTATGTATTCGATCTCGCTTGAACAGACAGACACTCCCAGGGGAAGGGAAAAGTCCATCACTCACTCACTTACCCAGAATTAATAACCACATGAACACTTGACAAAACAGCAATATCATCGCACTAGCAAAACACGTAGTGGGCTGGAATCTCAACTCTTTTATATACATAAACACCTACACACACATATATATACATGTCCATCCACCGCTGACTTAGACCGAGATTGAGACCGAGATTGTGATTAGTGCAGACCAGAACAGACCAACACATCCCAGCAGTGCTGCAAGGCCATCACCTCAGGCTAGTTACCGTTCGCATTGAACAGGTTAAGTAGGTAGATAGGTAGAGTAGGTAGAGTAAGCAAGCGGCACTCCACGCAATGCAACGTGGTTAAAGCACCTTGTACACAATATAAATGCAAAGCTGCACACCACCCCCCTTCCCTCCCCACCCAACCATCCAACCAACCAACCCTCACGGCCCAGGATACCCAATCTCCTCACGATGATCATCGACAACCCTCCCATACCTGCCACCCAGTCAGCACACACATCCCAACGCTCAGCAGGGGAGGGGTATAACAAAGCAAAAAACTCACTCAAGCAACAACCGAAAAAACCAAGCCTCAAAGTCCACCTTCCGCAACGCCCTATCATGCCACCCCGTACTCCTCTCAGCAATAACCCTCGCCCTCCTCTCCCCCTCCGTCACCCCATTCCCCCCCTTATCCGCCTTCTTGGCGTTTTTCTTCGGCACAACCCCCTCCCCCACCCCCGTTCCATCCCCACTAAACCACCGCACAAGATCCAAATGCTCATCCCCCCTCAGACTAAGCGGCACAAAATGCACCCACGGCTGCAGCCACTCCGCATGCCACTCGCGAAAAATAGCCATCTTATACGTCAAGCTCCTACTCTGCAGGAAGCTATAAAAGCGGCCCGAGAAAGCATTCCCATCCATGTCGAGCAGGTGCTTGTAGAACCACGCGTCCTGGCCGTCGACGCGCTCGACCACGTCGAAGAATTCCGTCTGTGCGTCGCAGTCCCCTGGGTCGCATTGGCCGACGTGGCTGAATTTTACGTCGATGAGGTGCTCGAGGGCGCGGCGGGTGATGTTTGTTACTGCGTAGGTTGTTGGGTCTGTATGTGTGGGGGTGAGGATCTGGGCTTTATCCGGGGCATTGAGGCGGCGGACGATGTGTTGGCGGTGCTGGCGTCTCCAGCCGCCATTGCGACTAAACCCGCCTGTTGTGGAGCCGCGCCAGTAGAGGCTGTTTGTCTTATTCTCCCATGCGGTGTCGCGCTCTTCGTTGTAGCCTACGTTGCCGTTCCAGTACCACGGGCTGGGGTAGAGGATGTCTTGGAAGCTGGAGATTTTGGACGAGGAGAAGATGGGTGTGAGCTCGTGGGTGATGCTGAACGCGTTGGGGCGCTCGAAGAAGCCAAATGTCGATGAGAGCGACGGGGAGTTGCAGATGTCGGAGAAGGCTGTTGAGTTGTAGATGTAGTTGAGCGGGCCGGCGGCGTACATGGTGAGATTATCTGCGGCATAGTCCTCGAATGTTTGGGCCTGGCTGTCTGAAGGACATGAGAACCGCGAGTGCGTCCAGGTCTGCTGGTGGGCGAATCTGTTGAACTTGGATGTGCTCATCTCGGTAAAACGCTTCCCATCATTCATCTCAGCGGGTCGTCCCGAGAAGGCATTTCGTGGCGTTTTGTTCTTGGTAGCACGCGGAAGAACCTCATCTCGCGCCTTTGCAATCATCGCCGACAGCAAGTCGTTGGGGACCACGACTCGAGGCTCGTCGTGGATATTGAAACCAAGATCCATGTCCGGGAGGTACTGCACGAACTTCTCCATCATGCCAGCGGCCGCCCTCTGTTCCCAGTCTTGGCCATTCTCAATCTTGACAATCTCGCCATCGCGTATCGCCACCCCAATCAAGGCGCTGTCGTCATGGCCTATAGCCTTTGTGATGCGCGATCGAATTGTTGCTGGCGCAACGGCCCAAAACGGAACTAGCATCTCTACAATGGTGTCGTACTCGTCGATCATGACAACGTCGTTGCGAACAGCAAACTCATACCACTTGTCAAAGTGGGGAGGTGGTGCCACACCGTGTCTGCGGCGGTACTCACGGACGGCATCAGCCAAAGATTTTGACTGACGATTCAGCATTCTCTCAAATTTGTCCTCCGCCGCATTGATCAATTGAGCAGCCGGATGTCCGAGACTCATGTTGAGCGACATGGGCTGGAGCGGCGTCGCGGGAGGGATGACGGTGAAGGGAGAAGTGATTCTTGGTGGGATTTCATGATGCATGCCGGATGCATTTCGTAAGAGTAGAAGGGTGGTTGAAAGCAACGTAATTCCAACCATCATGCGTCTAAACCGTATGGAACTGCGAATGTCGACAAACGACGTAGATGAAGAGCCAGACAGGTATATCAACGCCGACGACCCGTATATTATGGTGAACCAAACGCCGGAAAATGAGGTTGCAAAGACTAGCTTTGCGCATAGATACGAAAAGAGAGTCAACAGGGAGACGTGCACTGCCCCTTGCTGAGAAAGCTGGGTTTATTTGTTAGCGCATGTCATGGGAAGTCTCGAATGGCTATAAAGTGGGTGAACACTTACTATGAGAAAGATCAAGACATTCACAACAACGTTTGCAAGAATCATCCACAGCACGCGTTGCAGAGTGTGATAGTAATGCACAGGTTTCCAAGACACATGTGTTCTGGTGGGCTCCATCAGAAACGCCGCAACGCCGCATGCGATAGTCATGGCAGCCGCGACATCTCTCAGCGCAGCCACGCGTTGCTCATTCCGGCTTCCACTCACGGAGCTTCGGCGAGACAAGGTCCCATTTGCGGACACCAAACCACGATTGCCGCCTGCAATGTCGTCCCTTGCGCCAGTCACGGCTTCTCCGAAAAGAACCAGACCAGTACCTGCGAACATGGCGCTGCTGATGCCCAGAACAGAGGTTGGGGCCGTGGTGTAGAGGGCAAGCACCGCGCTCGCACACACCGTCAGGACAGCCAATATCTGGTGGGACCCATGATGCGACCGCGGCTCGGGAGAGATGCTTGAGGAAGGCGCCGACTCGTCGAAGGGAGAGTAGGACGGTAATGTAATGTGTTTCGAGAACTGCTCATATTCGGAGATGAGGACGGCAAAGAGCGGGAGGAGGCCCTGAGATGTGTGAGCCACTGATATGTTGCTCTTTGCCAGGATGTATAAGTACCTTTGTCGCCCAGACGCCCTGCTTGTCGCAAGTAGCTCTCTCGCATATCAGGGAGAGGGCCAGGAATACGCCCGCAAGCCAGCCCTGTGTCCTCCTCTTACCGCCAGTGTGTGACCAGAGCCCCGCGAGGAATATAGTCGGAACCCATATGAGCGCCCACGAGACGGTTGCTATGAGCAGCGAGTGCTGTGCGGGCGTGTGAACATTTGCGACAGTCGCAAGGATGCTAAAGGGCAGCGGTATGAATAGCTGGTGGTATCTGACGATCTTTTCGACTATTAGGGACGCGGCCGGGTGCATTGGAGCAGAAGAAAAGGTGAGCGCTCGTCGGTGGGCATGGAGTCGTGTGGCATGTGTTGATCGAAGCTCGATTGGTGTTGCCGGGTTGGGTGTGGAAGGGGTGGACGTGGATTCAGGGTCTGCCAAGCCATGACGCAGGCTTTGCTTTTATTTCTTTCGTGAAGTATTTCCACTCAAACTGTTAAACTCCTTTGTGTGCTGGTCGTTCACAACCCACGGGACGGTTAGATTCGACAATGATTCTCCTCTTTCCCTCTTTCTTCTCTATCTATTGCACGCACAACACTACACGAGAAAACGACATGATCGTCGCCGCTCAAACTCACCCCAACACCAATCCCTCTCATTCTCCTCTCCCTCCATACTCCTCCCCTTCCATTCTCCTCCCGCATATCCCCACAAGAGTGCAACAAGCGTTTCAAGGCCCGCCATAGGCATGACGTCTCACAGCAGCCTGCCTACCTACCTACCTATACAAGCCAAACACGGGAAGATCACAAGGTCGATCTCGATCGCCCATCGTCCATCCTGCCATGTATAGACGCATAAGAAAGCAGACCCCGTGGTGAATCTTGCAAGCAGCTTTGTCGTGTAGATTTCCGTCTTGTTGCGTCTCGTTTCGTTGCTCGTGTTTCATTTCAATCTCATTCATCAGTCAGTCACTTTGTCAGTAGATCCTCGTCTCAGCATGCAGACAGATATATCGGATCAACACACTCGATTCAATCCTCCGCCATCCAACCTATATACAAACTACCCCCCGTCACCAAGCACACCAGACAGTCCCCCCTCCCCTTGCCTTCTTCTCGCAAGAAAAAAGCGTTATAAATAACGTCTCAGCTCGAGAACCGAAAGAAGAAAAATATATAGTTTAAAAAGAGAAAAGGAAAAAACTCCAATACATGAGTTTTGAAAAAGCGAAGCCAGGCTCTCGACGCGCGACACGAAACCACGCCGACACTAGTCACACCGCAAAGCTTCAACCTCAAGAGCGCAAAGGTACGAAAGGCCCTCTCCTCGGTGCTTTGGCGGGTGCGGCGTCGGCAAGGGAAAGAAAATCGTTGTCGGCGGAGATGGATCGCTAGAGGGCTGATATGGTGGTTTTACAGGCGGTGGAAGATGTGGAATGTGGAATGTGGAATGTGGGATATGTGTTGTGGGTGGGGATAGGAATAAGAATGTGATGAATGGGGCGACGGCAGGGTACTACTCCTCCATCCTCCCGAAGAAAGCGTCGTCGTCTTCGTCTGCGCGGCCGCGACTGCGCGAGTTGGACTGGCGGTAGTCTTCTTCATCTGCAAACTGGTCGTCGTCCATGTCGACATCAACATCGACATCGACGTCAACGTCTTTGCTCTCGCTGTGGTAGCGGTAGCTGTTGCGCATGCTAGACTGCTGCGGTGTCACGATGGTGTTGCCTGACAGGGTCCTCGCGCTGAAGCTCAAAAACTTGGCAGGTAGCGGCGGCACGGGTGGCACGTCCGACGGCAGCGCAACAGGACCCGAGGTGGGCGTGCCGTAGGAGCAGCTCAGCAGGCCGACGGCGGCAGCAAGGTCCGAAGGGTCGTTGGTGCCGTCATCGTGATAGGAGCCGGCAAGCGAGGTGCCCGAGGTGGTCGGGCGATCGGACACGTTGCTCCAATGGCGAAAGTGGCCGGCGTTGCCATTGTCGGAAAAGACGGTCGACTGGTAAGATTGGCCGTAAGCGGAGCTGGTGGCCGAGTAGCGCTTGACGGAGCGGGCTGCAAATTGCGAGCGGAACGACCCCACGGCATGGTCGTCGAGTTGCGGGGGCGGGGTAGTTTCAGTGGAGCTCAACCCGTCACGCAAGCCAGACGAAGCCGAGGCCGCGGGCGAGGCAGACGAGTGGTCGCTGTCGCCCGCGTCGCTCTCCTTGTTCATGGCGACGAGGACGGAGGCGGCCTCGAGGAGCTGCACCTGCTGGTGCTTGGAGATGAGCAGCTTGGACGTGTACTGCCACTCGGGCGTGTGCTCCCAACTAGGATAAAAGTCAACGCTGGACGAGAGGCGGGAGAGGTGAGAGATGCGGGAGGTGCAGGAAGTGCGGAAGAGGCAGGAGAGACAGAGGAGGCAGAAGAGACAGGGCAGAGGGGAGAGGGCAGTGCAGAGGCGGGCCGGCGAGGAAGAGGGCATCCGTCGTGGGGCGTGCAAGTGTGTGGGCGGACGGTGGTGGGCTTAGGGTTACTGACAGGTGCTTGGTCAGACAGCTGCTGTGCTTGTATCCCTTGCCGCATTTTTCACATCGCAGGTCGCTGCCGCTTGTGCGCTTGCTGCTGCTGCCACTGCCGTCGCCCTTGGCCAGCCGCGAGCCCTCGCTGGCCCGCCGTGTCCTCGACTTGGCGCCGGCCTGCTCGTGCTCGGGCATGGACGCCAGGGCGGGCCCGTCAGTGAGGGCTTCACCTCTGGCCGCCGCGCTGTAGCTGCCAGGGCTGAAGGGCGAGCCGTGGCCGGGCATGCTCGAGCCCATGGGCGGGTGTAGGGACACGCTGGGCCCGCGGAACTGCAGCGCGGGCTTGGACATGCGGCGCGAGCTGCTGGTCGTCGTCGTGGTGCCTGCCATGGCCGAGGGGCTCTCCAGCGGCGCCCCCGACATGCCCTTGGCCGCCGCAGCCAGAGCCGCAACATTGCTGCCCGCCGTCGAGCTCATGCTCTTCCTGCGCGTGACGCGATGCGCCGGGTTCAGCGACGCCATCGACACCGAGTGCGCGTGCGGCCGCGGCTTGGGGAGGGAGCCCGTGATGTTGCTCGAGTGCCGGTGCTGCGGAGAGGGACGGACGAGGGTAATCGGTTCCTAGACAGCCCGCACAGTCAGCCCCATTGTGCATGCAACTCTGACGGCAAGTGTGTGCGTGCCTTGAGGACAGTCATGATGATGATGATGTCTGCCAGCCAAACCAAAAAAAAAAAAAAAGTGTCGACGGGCGCGGGTGCTGGCGTGGATCTTGCAGACGTCAGCCAGACCTGGCAGTGGATGAGTCGTGGTGGTGCTTGGTGTTGCTTGGTTGCAGGGTTGCACAGCCCCGTGTGTCGGACTGATGATGCGGCTGGTCAGGTTCAGGTTCAGGTGCTGGTTCAGGCGCAGGTCAAGGCTCGGGTCAAGGCTCCAAGGGATGGATGCAGGGCAGGCGATATCAGAAAGTGTGTGAGAGGCGTCTGCTAAGCCGGGTCCCCCAAAATTATGGCACCCGCAGTGTGGACAGATGGTGGAATGCAATAGGACCCCAACGAGACCCCACTTCCCTCTCCGATTGTGTCGACGGCCGGGGGCGTGTGTGTCTGAGCGCGCACACCAGCGACTTGCGGTCAAGATTGCCCGTTTCAGCGTAAAAGGGGCCTTTGTTTGACGTCTTGGATAAACAGGAGCAGCAGGACGACTGTGCGCGCGCAATGTTTGGCTGCAATTACAGCGCTGCAACTTTTATTATTATTATTATTATCCCGCCCAGGGCACGCGGCGTTGGGGGTCACCCGGCAGTCGTAGCGCCAACGTGATCATCACCGATAAGTAACCTGAACTCCCCTCACAGTAACCGGCTCGGGCGTGGCTGTGGCTGAGGAAGCCGGTTCAAGGCAGGCATCGATTCACCACTGATAAGCACTCCCCATCCGGCACCGCCGAGACCTTGTTCCCACACGTCTTTGACAGCCATCATGACGTGCCCCAGCCCTCATCATCTTGCCTGTCGTTTGCCTGTCACGACCCCCCCCTCGCTGCCTCTACGTGCTGCCAAATTCAGGAACCCTTTGTGTGTGTTCCTGGCGCGACGCAGCCCATCGAGGCCGCCAGTTCTAGCGTGACGAACCATCCGCCCTCCTGCTACGCTGATTCGAGCGTGACATTGTGTAGATAGCCCGCCGCTTTAACGACGCCGATCAGCTTATAGCCGCCTACTTAGGCTACTCCGCGCGGATCAGAGCGGCCACGGGGAACCGAGCGCTTGTCTGGAGAACCTTGGTCTTGGACAAGCCTCAGCGATCGCTGCTATGAGCGACACAGGGTCGTCGTCTGCTGCGAAGACGATCCGTCGCACCCTTTTATTTCCTGCAACCTCCACCCCATCCCATCTCTCCATAATGCATGCCCCCATCCGAGTCTGCGGCACAAAAAGCTCTTGTCAGACCTGACATGACACCAAAACAGCGCACTTGGCGTCATCGCGATCCGCATCGTACCATCCACACACCCAATCGCCTTCCGCCCACGCCACCTCCTCAGTTTGTCATTCGCCCTGTGTGCCACACCCCCTCGCTCACCCACCCGGCACATGACAACCTGACAGCGGTGCCTTGGAAAGCCCGCTCCTTGCTGCAGGTCATGTCTGGGCCCGGGCTTTCGACCGGATCACCACGGTCGAGATCGCGTGCGTGTAGCGGGCCGTTGTGAGCGCGATACCCAGAACACACCTGCCAACGGAGATGCCCCGTATTTACTTGTCGTCGTCGTCGTTGCCGTCGTGAGAGAATACGATCATGACTGCGTCGTCCCAGGCAAATTCGTTTCGTCTCGGTAAACTCGTCCCCGCCGCTGAGATGACGGGGGAATACGGTTACGCTTAGACGATGCAATTCAGTAGTAGCGCATGGCTTGCGAATTCGCATCCCATACCCTATTCACGCCTTCCGCTCTGGGGAAAAATCCCGCGGGCCTCTAGATATTCCTCGCTGACATGTTGACATACCTACCGTACAGTAGAAACCGAAAACGCCACACTCATGTGCAACGCCCATCTTCACCCCTTTGGTGTTGATCAAACAGCAACCCAGTGATGCGACATCCCGCTCTTAAGTTGTCTAGAACATCCAGGCCCCTTTGCTTGGCTGAGGATACCCTACCTACCAACCCATCTGCTTAGACTTATTGTGGTTCTACAGTTTTAAATACGTTGCTTGCCGAGTTTCGCTGGTTGACGTCATGTTCTTGGGTGGGCTCCGCTTTCGCGGAACGTGAGATGGAGGACGCGCTTTTTGACTGGCGACTCGGGATTATGGGGCAAGTGGGTACTGCGTGGTCGGTTGCTTGGTGTGATGGTCCTTTATAGAAAGTGGTGGAACGTGTCATCTCGCTGGTCGTAGTAGTAGATGATGGTGTTGTGAAGTCTGGTTGTTGCCGAGCTCTTCGAACTGGTTTGGATGCCTTTTGATATGACCGGTCTCTGTTGAAGTGTAGCAAGATAGTCTTCAAGAATCACATAGCAATGTACAACATTACAACACATACACCACGCCTCAACACTTTCCAGCTCTCGTCAGTCAAAAGATTTTACACCTTCCATCAAAAGCCCCAGAGCGCAGTAATCTCGACCCAATTCCACGTTACTGACCATGAAACTGCAAGAACCCACTCCCCCCAATGAAGCATAATTTTCCAATGAAATTAACAAAGAGTCCGAAGCGGCCATGAGCTTCACCTCCAAGCATACTACAGAGATGATAGACCATCAAGGTCACGTCAGACAACAACAACATCCCCCATACTACATACTCCCCAAGTGCCACCGTAGACTATAATCTAAGGTTTCTTGGATTACGTTCGTGATGTAGAAGTGCTATAGAAGCGCTGCACCTCCGTGTCTGATCAGTCGGTGGACGTTTGTGCCGAACACGGAGGCGTTTAAACCCGATTCTCATCGTGTGGAATCAACCATATACGAATCTGATCGCATAGAATGATCCTCATCTATCTCATTGCGCGATTGAGGATTTCTGGGACTATCTCGTGTGTCTTTGCCTAGTGGGGGTAGGGGCGACACTGATAGGTGGGTGGTGGTAAGTTGGAAAGAGACACTCTTTGGGTGGGAGAGATGGGGTATGGATTGAGTGTGTTTGAGGGAACTGCGGGCTCAATGACTGCAGCCTTGTGAGAAGAGTGCTGTTGTTGTTGCAGAGGTGTGAAAACGTTTTTGTCGGACGAGAGGTTGTAGATGGACATTTTTGGATTGACTACTGTGCGGGAAAGACTGCAGAAGCGCTTTTGAAAGAGTCTCGAGTGTTGATACACAACGAGATATCAGCTCAGTGATGTTCGCGAGAGTGAGCGTGTGGACAACGCTCACACATTATGGAGCAGCGAGAGTGGACAAATTTGATTTCAACTGATTGCAGGGATGAATTCACAAGTTTTTGTTTATTATTACAAACACGAGTCGATAGAGCTGCCACGTAGGCAACTGAGCAGCGATTTGACTCGTTGCCAGCCCATAGCTGTTCAAACACCCTCATGAGTACGTCTTCCGGCAGATCATACATTTTCAACATGTCGTGACGCTCAGTAGTGAAAGTTGTCAGTTATCGAACGGAGGTGCTGGGGAGGAAGTCGCGATGCAATGTCGTTGCCCAATCGAGCCTAGTCTGTCTTCTACGTAGCACGAGCATTTGCCTGCGGCCTTGACAAACACCATCCTACGTCACCCACACGCTGAATCACAGCTCAGAGCCACAACAAGCACCTTACCCTTCTCGTTAAATATCCACGTGCTTCCCGATAAGCAGACCTCAACAACCTCTACCAACTCACAATGGCGGACGCATCCGCGCAACCGAAGCCGAGCAGCAGCGTCAAGCTGGTGCTGCTGGGAGAGGCAGCCGTTGGAAAGGTACAAAGAGACTGCAATCTGCGACGGCGAACGGACAGCTAACCCCCATTCTAGTCTTCACTCGTTATGCGCTTCGTCAACAACGACTTCCAGGAGAACAAGGAGCCCACGATAGGAGGTATGTGGCCAACCATCTACACGGAAGACGTCCAGTCGTCTTGCGCAACTCACACGCACATAACCATGCTGACTCATCGATGAAGCCGCGTTCCTCACGCAGAAGTGCAACCTGCCAACGAGGACGATCAAGTTCGAAATCTGGGACACAGCAGGCCAGGAACGCTTCGCCTCGCTCGCGCCCATGTACTACCGCAACGCCCAAGCCGCGCTCGTCGTCTACGACATCACCAAGCCCTCCTCCCTCACCAAAGCCCAGCACTGGGTCGCCGAACTGCACCGCCAAGCGTCCCTCGGGATCGTCATCGCGCTAGTAGGAAATAAGGCAGATCTGGCTGTATCAGGCGAAGACGAGGGCTCAGAGGATGCAGATGCAGCGCCCGCTGCCGAGGGCGAGGAGGATCCAGAGGACGAGGGTGCAGATGCCCGGAGAGTGCCTATCAAGGCCGCCAAGGCGTATGCGGACGAAGAAAGCCTGCTCTTCTTCGAGACCAGTGCAAAGACCGGGCAGAACGTCACAGAGGTCTTCACAGCAATTGCAAATGCTATCCCAGAGACCAGCTTGAAGGGCCCCCGCGGAGTCGGCGGACAGACGAATCTGGGCAGGCAAGAGGAGGCGCGCGTCAATTTGGGAAGCGCCCGGACAGAGGGTCCCAAGGAGGGCTGTGCGTGCTGAGATATTGGACTGAAATGAATGCAGTAATTAGTATGGTTGAATGGGTTCCTTTCTGAGCCGCTTTGCTCTTGGCGTTGACTATGGATAGTTGGTCTTTCTTATGACAGCAATATTACAATGAAGTTGCGTGTTGCACCGAAACTCGTCGTTCATGCACTGGCTCTTCGGTCAATCGAAATACAAGGAACCAGAGTGCAGCGAAATCATGCAACCGCTTGAGGACTACAACTAAGTTTAGTGTAGCGAATTTTGTTCATGAATTTAGAGCTAGTATACGCCTTGTGTGCACTTATAAACTTTCAATCGTGTAGGTCTGCGGCTTGTAGGAGCCACAAAGAATATAGCGCACTGAACGCTTTCACAGTTGACCGAGAGACTGGGACTACCTATTTTCCGTCGGGCTCGCCCTGTGGCTGCTAACGCTGCGCCTGACACGCAGCAGTATAGTCATCCTGCTCGAAATCGCATGTTGGCATTCGGTGCAAAACAATCACTATCCGTTGGCTATACAGGATATAATCTACACCTAACACCGCTGGGTATTAACACGCATACATACATACATACATACATACATACATACATACATACATACATACATACATACATACATACATACATACATACATACATACATACATACATACATACGCCTTCCTCATGGCTCTTCGAATAAGCTTGACCTGACAACGATATCAACAGATATAGTTACTGTTCAACTCGCATTGGACATTCAACGTCCCCCCACTATCAGATCTTACCAAGTACAACAAGAGCATGACAAAGCCTTACTTCTGCTATCCCTATAGTACGTAGTAAATGGGTAGTAGATGAGGTTCTATAGGTAGACGTTGTGTATATTTCATCTCAGACAAGCCCAGACAACGAACCACTACGCCACTCGGTTCACAGGAAACCTTCACTGTCGGCAATTGTCCGGACATCGTTTTCCCAAGCAAAACACCAAACACGTAGCCAGACTATGGACTCCGTGCTGTCCACCTAGCAATTCAACCATCCCTTCAGCCCTTCTCCTCAGTCCAGTATCGTTCCTGGACGTGACCTTGCGCCTGCAGCACTGGAACTGAATCTCGCCCCTTGTGTGCGTCCAGGGTCAATGGAGGGATACTAGCGTACGCTTTCACCACTTGAGAATAAGCTGGGGCGTTGTCTTCCTCGTGCTGTTGAGTGAGACAGTGAGGACGCAGTTGCAGGGTTGATCGCTACCTAGTCCGCCTGGTCTACGGATGAGGACGGTTACCTTGCTGCTGTTAAGAATGTTGGCGAAGAACCGGCGGACGTTTGTAGCTATTGCAGGACACTTGCTAGTAACCTTGAGGAAGTTCATAAAGTCGGTTCCTGGGCGATGGTGGCATGTCGCCTCGATCAAAGCGAACTATCTTCCCTTTCCATGAGTGAATCAAAGTCTTAGGCACCATGACGAGCGTTGGTTGAGCACACGAGAGATTGGATTCGGATAATGCTGCTATTCTGATGGGCTAGTAGTGTTTCAACTCAGCCGGGAGGATGATACCACAGCTTTTATGGAGAGGTAGTCTCAAGACAGGATATAGCATCAGCCCTCCTGGAAGAGAGACGGCATACGACAATTAGGTGTTGTCCAATTGGCTGGCTGGAGTGTGACGTCGCAGTCGACGCCGTTATCTTTTTTGCTGGTGGTGGCACTGCTTTTCCCTTCTCTTCACTTGGAACCACAGTACTTGGTATAACTGTAGCACTTCGAACGGAATCTCGACATTTTCGGAGCTAGCTTCGTCCTTGGAGCTGTATATAGCTATTGCTTCCAGCACTAATTAGTATAAACCTAAGTCACTTCGATGGAAGTCTTGTAGCTGAATAAATTGCACCTACCAACGCCTTTTGATGTCTTCCTCGTCTGAATTGGGCTTATTTTCGATACCTTCGCATCCTTCCCACGCATCGTCTTCAGCGTGCCATTCATCAGCACATCCTGTACGCTCGAGCGCCCACTGATCTGCGATGGTTGCTACGTTTTCAAAATTGTGCTCATCGTCCTAGAAGACGCCATGTCGGTCGTCAGGTTCGGGCTTCGCGATAGCTGTACGTCTCCACTCTTTCGAGTAAGGCGCTTTGAATAGGTGAACCTGGAGACTGGTGACTTGAGCGTGAGGTGGACGTTGGTGGTGGGGAAGCGATGTTGATAGAGTATGTGGTAACTAGATTAAAGAAGCTGTGGTGTATGGGAACGAGAGATCACAAGGGTCGCTTTGTGTCATGTACAAGCAGCAGTGAATGTAAACGGAGGAAAAGGTAAACAGAGGTGAAGGCGGCAAAGTCAGCTGTAACATTGTCTATCACACGTGCAAAAAGCCTTGACACCATTCTATCAACCCAGCCAAAACATCAAGATCACCAATCATCAAAGTCAAGACAGTGTAGGAATGGAAATAACCACTCCAATATGCTTGAACCACCCTGTCAGACGTTGGGAGTGGGCCGACACACCACCCGCACGGACCACATTCACCCACGCTAGCAAAAAAACGCCCATTCGGGCCACCAAAACCTGCACAGCACCCCAGCAAACGACGTAAAACTGCAAAAAGAATGAGAAGCCCGACGTGGGGCTCGAACCCACAACCTTGAGATTAAGAGTCTCACGCGCTACCGATTGTGCCAGCCGGGCTTGTTGTTGCTTGATGGAGGAGATGGGCATTTTTAATTATATATTCGCGAAACGCAAAAAAATTGACGACGACGAGGTAGCATATCCTGATTGGGGGAATTTTCTCTCAATCGGCTTATGGCATGTTTGTGGGAAAAGTATGCCGATGATGACCGGGTTGTGGGTGCTTGGTATTAGCGAACCGAATCTTGGAAGGGCTTTTTCGTCTTTGAACTACCTTGGTTGACTACTCGACGCTTAGATGGGAAATACGAACGGAGTTTGGGGTGACCGGTCGACATGTTTGTGAGTCTGTAGGTACCGTAGATAGCAATTTCGAATTGAGTGAAAATTCGTCAAATACCGGTAAATGATATTGCACACCATTACTCCCTAAGACCATCAAACATACTTGAGCACCGTTTCAATCATCGAGATTTTCCCATTCATTGTATATAGAAACACCAACCCATCTAGTTGAACACAACAGTCTTCGCGCCGTTCAAGAACACCCTCTTCTCGCTCCACCACTTGACCGCCGCAGCAAGCACCTGGCTCTCCACGTTGCTCCCCTCCTCGACCAACTCCTTCGGGCTGAGCGCATGGTCGACACGCGCAACACGCTGCTCGATAATCGGGCCCTCGTCCAAGTCCGCCGTGACAAAATGCGCCGTCGCACCGATAATCTTGACACCACGCTCATACGCCTGGTGATACGGCTTCGCGCCCTTGAACGACGGCAAGAAAGAGTGGTGGATATTGATAATCTTGCCCGACATCTCCGTGCACAGGCGCGGGGACAGGACCTGCATGTATCGCGCGAGCACGACGAGGTCGATGTTGTGCTGCTTGATGAGATCGAGAATCTGCGTCTCCTGCTGCGTTTTGGTGTCCTTTGTTACTGGCAGATGGTGGAATTCAATGCCGTATGATTTGGCGAGATCTGCAAACTCCGGGTGATTGGATACGATCACCGGGATGTCGATCTTCAACTGACCAGACTTCACGCGGAAGAGCAGGTCGTTGAGGCAGTGGCCGATTTTTGAGACCATGATCAGTACTTTGGGCTTTGCGTCCACACGTCGGATGTCGTATGTCATGCTCATTTCCTGGGCGAGTTTGGATAGCGAGTCCTGGAGTGTAGAGACATCGGGAGAGTGGCCAAAATGGACGCGCATGAAGAACATTTTCGATGCTGGGTCCGAGAATTGTTGCAAGTCCAGGACTGTGAGGTCTTGTTTCGCGAGGAGACCCGTGACGGCGTACACAATGCCAGCCTTGTCTGGGCAAGACAGCGTGAGGAAATGGTCATTGCCGGACATTTTTGCAGATTTTGAAGATTTCGAGAGTCCTTCAGCTGATCCGAGTTGTTGGAAATGAGGCCTGGACGTCGATATCAAGCGTCTGGTGATCGATGACTGTGGTGTTGAAAATTTGGGAAATGCGTTACCCCGGTTTCGGAAAGCTTCTGATGATGCTTTGAACTGCTGTCGGGCCGATATGGAGCGTGTTGATGTCTGAATCGATCGTCTGCAGATGTGCGCTGGGCGTAGGAACATGTCTTTGGGTAGAGATTGGGTGTAGCTACTCCAGGTCTCGATTTCTGGGGATTTGTCGCTGAATACTGACGGTAACGATTCCGAATGCCGAAATCGGGCCGTCCAATCAAAGACTAGTCGATTCGCTTATGCACGACATTCTTCATCGACTCAAGCCTCAACCACGGTTCATCCATCTGTAGATGTGAGTGTCGTGTATGTGTTTTCAGCCTTGGAAATTCTCGAGCCAGAACTTGTAGGAACGAATCAAACATCAGCAACCCCTTTAATGAAACCAGGACCAATATTTGGCTGCCTTCTGGAATGCCCTTCCAGAGCATTTGCCAATCATCAGCTCTTTGTTTGACATCGAAGATTTCTATACCCTCAAGGGTGGTAGTTTGGACATTGAATAGGTAACAATGCCTAAAATGTTGTCCTTGGCTACATATTTCGACTTCATGCACTCCTGCTCATGGAGACAACCACAACGACATGGGCAAAATCCAGGACCTTGAGGGTCGAGTATATTCCTGCAGGTCACGCAAGAACACAAAAATATCTACGTAATCGGATCATGTTTCGATTGATTGGCCTTGGTGGTTGGGTGAGCACGTCGACAACGGATGGGGCAGCACCACTTTCCACTGGTTTCATTGAGAACTAGACTGGACCTTAGGTAGGACGTGACGGTGAAAGTCTAAGAGCCTTGCGAAGGTTGACCGCCTCCCTTGTTTGTGTCGTAGGTAAAGGTGAGGCCGTTTCTCCTTTTCCCCGTTCGCTATATTGTTGCTGCTATCCTGCTCTTCTTCCTCTCTTGACATCGAAACTTTCAACTGTGTCACTCACTGCAGCGTTCATTGTCATTGAACAATGTTTACTCTCACACCGTCAGAAGGAAGTCTATCCAACGCCAAGTCAGAGGCAGCAACAGACAAAACACCTTACAAAGTCGAAACCAGCCAATATTCCCCAGTAACCCCCCCAGAAGACGAAACAGAAAACCCGCACCCACACCTCCCACCCCGACAAAAGTTCAAAGACCCATCATGGCACACACGCAACGCCGGGCAACGCATCCACCTTCTCGCACACTGGGAAGTCCTCGCTCATCCCACGCCCATCTCCTCCGCCCCCGGCTACGAATTCCTGTGCAGCTACACCTGGGCGCAAACAGCCGCAGGGAACCCAACGATCTACGTGCCCGGCCGGCCCCCGAAATGGACCCCTCCCGCGCTCCCCACCCAGCTAGAAAAGGACCACGGACACCAGTGGCGCGACCAACACGCCTACCGCACGCCAACCCACCAATTCGAGCCTGTGTTCCAAGCCCTGGCCGTCATGAACCCAAACGTCCGCTTCGACGATGTCGATGTCGTGGTGAATAGGAACTCGCTGCAGAAGCTCTTCGATTTTGCTACGTTTAAGCGCGGGACACAATTCCACGTTTCTCTTGATATGGTGCACAACACGCTGTTCATCGGGCGGCAGGAACGCAACGCGCGAACGGCGCCGAACAGCGGGTACGGACGGTCTTTCGAAGCGGCATTCACATCTGCAGACCCCAACCAACCCCTAGCAGACGGACACCACCGCGTGATAAAATACGCACTCGGCGGCTTGAACCTAGTTGTTAGAATGGAGGCGGATGCTTACTACCCCGACGCGCATACCCATGCCAACGACGAGGGGGAATTCTTCCTCAACACCCTGCACGTTAAGGGTACAAGCGGCATCCCCTCCTCACATAGCACAACAGTCATCCCCCTCGCCCTCCAATCCCGCACCCCACACGCCCACACCCTCGAGCTAAAAAGCAGCAGCACCCTCTCCGCCGCCATGCCGCAGATGTGGTTCGGCCGCACGCCGTACGTGTGTCTGGGCAAGCACCGGGGCGGACGCATCACTGCCGCAGATGTTGTGCATCTGCAACGCAGAGATTTCGCGGCGTGGGAGGAGAAGCATCAGCGTGGGTTGCGGCGGCTGGCGTGGTTGCTGGCCGATTTGAAGAGGGTTGTTACGGAGAAGGGGGGTGGGGCGGCGCTGTTGGTCGCGATTGAGAGGGGGGCGCCTGTGCAGGTTTTTGAGGCGAGGGGGGCGAAGGGGGCGCTTCCTGGGGGGGTTGTGGAGCGGTTTTGGGGGTGAGGTGGGTTGTTTTAGTGGCTTGTTGGACGCGGATATGAGGGGATATGCGATGTGGGTGTGGCTAAGATCAAGGCTTTTGGTGATATGTTTGTGGTGCCGTATGATTCATATTCTTTTCTATCTGCATTATCTTCAAGACAGGGAGGAGAGCACAAGAATCCTAGGGATAGGAAACAGTAAATAATGCACCAGGAAGGGAGAAAATCGGTGTTGCAAGACTCAAGTCTTTCATTTGAAGTCAAGATTGGGAACTACGATATTCGTTCGATGTCGGAGATATAACAAAGTAAATAGAGTACAAGTCATGGGAATGGTATGCGATTCAAATCGAAACGTATTGAGAAATAGAGAAACGGAACAAAATGAAACGAATAGAGAAATAAAAACAAGTAATGCTAAAACGCTAAATCCAAATAAAACTGATACACAGGAAACCATCCAACTAACGTTAATGCTGAATTCACACAAAACGATATAAGAGAACAATAAACAAAATGAAAAAAAAAACACAGACTACACAGCGCCCAGCGCTACAAGTCGACTCTTGACATCCATGGGCCTCATCGCGCGGTTAATCACCACGCTGGAAATACTCCCCATCCTCACTATACTGACATACCCGGGCGCAACCTCACTCGCTAGCACTTCCACACACTTCATCGCCTCGTCCTTCGAGATGGGGCTGCGGATCGAGGCCTGCAGCGACTGCAGTAGCGTAGTTGTGGAGAAGGAAATGCGTGCACCGGGCCTGCTTGCGCATAGCAGGGAGAGCACTCCAAGCACTTCTTCCGAGCGTTGGAGCGCTGCCTTGCGCTGGAGTTCGGCTGGAGATGGGGCCTTGGGGCCGCTGGCGGCGGCTTCTTGCTTTGCGAGGATGCGGTCGAGGAGGTTTGTTTTGCGGACAGCTGCGAATTCTGTAATCTTGGCTTGTGCGGGTTGAGTTTGAGACGTGGACTCGTTTTCCTTGCCGGGGGTTTGGCGTGTCTTTTTCTGGGCACGGCCTTGTTGCACACTCTCCTTGAATTCCCTAAGCCGCTTGCGTCCTTTTTCTTGAATGGGCGCGATTGCGGTCAGGGAGGCACAGGGTGTGATGTCGGCGAGGGGCAGCTGGGCGACGAACTTGGATATGGCGGTTTCGTCGAGAAAGGTCTCTAGGCGTGCTTGATTGACATCGACCTTCTTGGCGCGTCCACGTCCGCGCTTCGGTGTCGCGATCGGGCGTGTTGTAATCTTCTGCGCGACACTCCATTGCGACCACAAAGCGTCCAAGCCCTGTTTGAACATGTCCTGCAGCGCGCCTTCGTTC
This sequence comes from Dothidotthia symphoricarpi CBS 119687, assembly GCF_010015815.1. Classification (NCBI taxonomy): domain Eukaryota; kingdom Fungi; phylum Ascomycota; class Dothideomycetes; order Pleosporales; family Dothidotthiaceae; genus Dothidotthia; species Dothidotthia symphoricarpi. Next base: position 920,441 of record NW_022985026.1, read on the forward strand.
ATCTGCGTCATCCCATCAAGCATTGGACTGCTGTCCTTGATCTCGATGCAGATCTTGCCGCGGCCATAGTCGGAGAGATAGTACGGGTTGTTCTCCCCCGAGGGACCGTGGTCGAGGACGCCCATAAGGAGACGCATGTCGTCGGTAGTAACTTTGCGCTGTCTCCAGACCAGTGTGACGGATTCAGTCAAGGCGCGGAGATCGGCGGGCGTCGAGGTGCCATTATGCGCGTAGTGCAGTGACAGCGCGGTGAGGAAGGACGAGTGCAGCGCCAGGAGGTTGACCAACTCGGCCGGGAGCTGCATGGGCGACATTGTGAGCCAGACAGAGCGATGTCGATGATACTGATAATAGTACAATGAATAGCGTCGTAAAATGGGGTAACCAATGCTGGAGAGGAATATTCGATGTGGGCGTGGAGTTGACGATGTTGACGAGGTAACGAGCGAACAGAGCAGTGTTTGATCCGTCGAGGGGTGGACAAAACAGGAAAGAACACCACGCGTAAATTGGCTTGGCGCGTCGCTCGTCGCGTTATGTCGTGTCTGCCAATCAGAGCGTGTGTATGGAGTGGGGCAAATCAATTCTCCCACATGCACCGACATGCGTATTGCAGATGATGCGTTCGGCCATTGCATTGATATGAGTTTTGAAGAGTGTTTTAATATTACTGGTTAGCATTCCATGCTTCTTCACAATTTTCTTTCATTGCCATCGTGCTAGAGTAGGTAAACAGTCAGACCACCGGCGTGTCGTCATTATACATCATCACTAACATGAACGAAAAACGGTAGTTTAAAGAGAGCAACTCGACTGGGAGTAGAGATTTATCATATCATATGTACAATCACACCCACGACCAAGTACACCAACTTGAACGTCGTCATATAATTCGTTGATGTTCGAGCCTGAGTATCCAATGCTAAACAGCAGATGCAATATCATCCGTAAAAGTCATGTCCTTTTCATACAGTTACCTATACATCCTCAACACCACGCTTACTTTCCACCGAACCACGAGCCAAACCAGCTCTTCGTCTTGGCCGCATCCTGGAGAACCTTCTGGTCGAACTTGTCCACCGCAGCGTTGAACTCATGCTTGCCCTGCTGGAAGTCCCTGGCAGCCTCGACCTTGGCGTCCTCGTACTTCTTCCGTGCGTCTGCGCTGTATGCGTCGAGCTTCACTTCGGCGTCCTTTGCTTGCGACTTTGCTTTCTCGGCCTGGTCGGAGTCAGTACAATGAAGCAGGAGAGCAGGTGATGAAGAATGAGTGACGTACGTATTGCTGAGCTGTTGCGCGTACTGTCTCGTAGCCCTCCTCGCCGGCCTTCTTGGCCTCGTGTTGTGCGCCGGGCATCTGGCCTCTCGCCTTTCGTGCGGCAGTTGCGGCATCGTCTATGACAGTTAGTGGGTGCGAGCAATGACCGATGAATGGATGACATACGCTCCATCTTCTTCTCTGCGAGCTTGGGGTCTCCTCCGGCGCTGTACAGGTAGTAGGCACCCGCACCGACGGCGGCGATACCGCCAAAGGTAGCTACTTGCTTTCCGGCCATTGTGATGGATGTGATGTGGTTGTTGGGAGAGATTGAGATTTACTTGATTGGGATGTTGGGAGCGAAAACTGTGTGACTACGAGTAAGGGGAGTGGAGGAAGAGATCTACGGCAGTACTTATGGGGAGGAGTCGTGATGCACAGCAAGGAATCGCATATGTGACGTAATATTCTAGCTCCAGCACGGCCCAGCGCCGCGGCTGTGGACATGAACCAGATCGGCAGACAATTTGGCGATGGCGCGCAGGCAGACATCTCGTTTATCCGACTCTCATACCACCTAGTCTCAGCGCCTTTGTTGGGCAATGTCTGTAGTTACTGACCTGCTGCACTGATTTTCTTCCTTGTCGTGGCTGCCTCTCGACGCGCGACGTCGCCCGTACCCCTATCGTGAATCACATTGACCTTGCTGAGCTTGCAGACCTCATGTATCTTCAATAGCAACGGCGTCACGCCTATACGTTCCTTCCTTCCCTAAGCCCCTACATTTACGACTATCTGCATCATGGCAGACCAACAGATCAACCTCGTCGACCACACAGACGACGACAACACATCTCAACCACAGGCTGAGCAAGAACAAGCGCCGCGCACAGCCGACTCGCACATCGACATCCTCTACGAGAACCAGCGCGGATGGTTCGTCTTCGGCATACCGCTCTTCTCGTCGAAAGCATTATGGAACTTCAGACTCGACCCCTCGCCGTGGCTGGACGCCAAGCTGAAACCCTCGCCCGTCAACATCACAAACGCGCAAGTACCCGACCCTAGTTGGGCATGGGACTGGAAGAGCTGGTATGTGGACATGAGCCTCGACGTCGACGAGGAGGGCTGGCAGTACAGTTTGCTGTTCAAGGGCTCTGCGTGGCACGGCAACCACCCCTGGTTTCATAGCTTCGTCAGGAGACGGCGCTGGTTGCGCAGGCGAATGAAGCGCAAGATGCCACCGAAAACGAAGGAGGGCGTACGAGAGAGATTGTTTGGGGAAGCTTTCAGCATTGGTCCGACGCTGGCGAGGACAAACACCGTTGGGCTTGCAAGTCTCCAGAACAGCAACAACGCCTCTATAGATGATGAGATCAGGGATGTTACGACACTGATGAGATGGCTTAAGAGGTCGGCCATTGATCGCGAGAAGATCAACATAGTCCACAAATTCATCGACGAGGGAGGGGACGAACTACACTACCTCGCCGAGCAGGTACGCGACTCACTCCTACATTTCATGCAAACCATACTGACCCCTACAGATTCCTGCTATCATGTCGATGTTGATATTTCAAAACTCGCGCCGCCAGCTTCTCTCCACAATCATGGACCGCTTCGAAGACGCAAAATCGCATCGCGAAGAGCACGAAAAGAGCGGAACACCCGAAGGCGACGCCGAATCGCGCAGGATCGATAACCTGCTCAAGTCGATCGAGGCGGCTGATGCAGAGTGCAAAAAGCTGGAGTTCTGGAGTGACATAAGAACGCTGGCACAAGAGGGCACGGCAGGCAACGCTACAGATCCGAACAGTGGGTGGGACGAGAAGTGGCAGGGTTTGGATGAGAGCGGGGCGAAACACCCTGAGGCTGGAGGGCGGAGTGAGGGAGTAAAGGTGGATGTGTAGATTGGGGATTGCTATTCTTGGAGTTTGGACATGAGACGAATTGGGCATCTTTACACGAAGGAGTTTGGCCTAAAACAACATGGCAGCGGGGAAGATCATCGATTCACAGGACCTATATAATCATAATCACACGCGCATTTACACCCTTTCATTCGCTCAATCTTTCGTCTGTTCGTCCCTTCTCATCTCAGCACGGCCCTCACCCTCATTGGTCCCCTCACATCCTCCAGTCTCTCCACATCAATCACCTCCCCCCTCTGTAAAACCTCAAGCTCTCCGTCTTCCCGCAACTGCCACACCACACTCCGAACATCATCCATAGTTTGTCGCCACTCTGACGCGTTGAGCACACCCAACTCTTGTGCTGAGAATGCGCGAGCGACTTCCGAGGGGCAGATTGTCTTGGGGTGTTGACGCGTGGAGGTGAGGCGGTGCAAGTGGTGGAGAACGACGTCTCTTTGTGGGGTAGTGAGAGCCATATCTCCGGATGTCTGTACATGCAAGGCTGGACAGAAGATATGGTCATGAACCTGCCACTGGTATCTGCTCGATACGCGAGGCCCGAGGATCGGGGACAGGGTTCATTACACAGAGCAAGGGATTGACGTCAGAGCGCCCAATCGGCGCGCAGCCAATGCGAAACTTCACAGCATCCGACGCAGACCGAGTGGTTGCATAAGTACGCTGCAGCTCACTGCAAAGGTGATTTCCGCGGGTTGAGTGAGGGGCTGTGTTTTGCCATGGCGCCGCTGAGACTGTGGTTACCCCACGTTGCCCGAAGGCGGGCTTGCTTATCACGCCAATTGCCATTGTCTATCCCATCCCGACGAGCTTGCTCAGACGGTTCCGCTCCTCCTCCTCCTTCTGCTTCCTCACCCTTTGCGCCAGCTTCATACAAGACAGCTCCTCCATCGCGATATTCTTCGTTTGAACCGCCCCGATCGTCTCCCACGCGTGCACCGCAGACGCACCGCAAGATGGCTAGCAAAGAGGGCACCGAGGTCGAGGTGCGCAAGTATCTCCAACAGAGCCATGACCGCATCTTCGAGAACAACAAGAAATGGGCAGAGGAGATGCACAAGAAGAAGCCCGAGTTCTTCAAGGACCTGAGTGCGGGCCAGAGTCCAGACTATCTGTGGATTGGTATGTCTATCCCTTCTCTCTTATCTCACATCTTACTTCCACACGACACAACCACCACCTCCCTACGGATATGTGCTGACAACACACGTGTACAGGCTGCTCCGACTCGCGCATCCCCGCCGAAGCCCTCACTGGCGTCGACCCCGGCGAGATGTTCATCCACCGCAACATCGCCAACCTGGTCAACAACATCGACTTGAACGTCATGTCCGTCGTTAACTACGCGGTCCGACATCTAAAAGTCAAGCACATCATCGTCTGCGGGCACTACGGCTGCGGCGGCGTCAAAGCCGCCATGACGCCCAAAGACATGGGGCTGCTGAACCCTTGGCTGCGAAACATCAGAGACGTGTACAGACTGCACCAGGACGAGCTAGACAAGTGCGAGGGCGAGACGAAGTACGACAGACTCGTTGAGCTGAATGTCTGGGAGCAGTGCAGGAACGTTATCAAGACTGCGGCTGTGCAGCAGAGCTACAAGGAGAATGAGTTTCCGATTGTGCATGGCTGGGTGTTTGGGTTCAATGATGGGCTGCTGAAGGATCTGAAATTTGATCACGAGGGGCAGTTGGCCGAGATTCAGAAGATCTACAATCTTGCTGAGTTTTCGAGTGGGGAGTATTGAGTAGGATGGTGTATTGCAGAGTAGAGCCAAGTAGAGTAGAGTAGAGCGGGAGGCGTTTCACAGTAGAGAGCTGTGCGCTTGCATTTGTTCAGTGTATTTAGTCGATATAGATGGAACTAGCACTTCGTTGCCCGTACCACTCCAGACCTCAGATACTCATACATGATGCGCCATCCCCAATCCGGCAATCCGCTCTCATCCTCCACCCCATACGTCACCACCAAATGACCACACAACAATAACAACGACAAGCAATCCAACCACTTCACCCCAAACACACTCAAACCCCACCCCACTCTCCCAAAATGAGCGCATACACCTCCCAATACCCACCCCTTCCCTTCGACCCCGCATACAAGCAATTCTTCGAATCCTTCTACGCCGCATCCGACGATCCGACCGCCCACGACGCATATGTGGAGAATTTCACGCATGATGCTACTTTGATTATGGCGTCGAAAACTGCCAAGGGCGGGGAAGGTATATCACATCCTTCATCTACCCCCCAATCTCCCCATCCCCATCATCATGCCAGCAAGAAGTGTGATGTCTAACGCGTCCGAAAAGAAATCCTCGCCGTCCGCAAATCGCTCTGGGAAAAAGTCGCCTCGCGCAAACACGACGCGGTTAAGATCTTCCCGTTTGGACCCGACTCGGATGAGGTTATGCTGTATGGGACGGTTACGTATGGGTTGAAGAGTGGGGGGGAGAGTGGGCTGGATTGGGCGGCTAGGGCGTGTTTGGTTAAGGAGGGGGGGAGGGTTAGGATGAGGTATTATCAGGTTTATTTGGTGAGTTATTTTCTGCTTCTTTTTGGGGTTGAGGGGGGATGTGCTGACGAGAATAGGATACTGGGGCGCAGGGGAAGTGAGCAGAAGGGTCTACATGCGGTGGTTGAAGGTCTGCTGTTTTGGTCATGTTCACTTTGCATAGGAATGGAAAAGTTGAACCCGTCGACTTTCTTTAGACTATTTTCGAGGACAATATATCCATGGATGAAACATCCTGTAGCAGCTATTCGTAAAAGCATGGCAGAACAAATTATATGATTCAAAGATATCGAATACTCGGATTTTATCTCCGCTACAAGAAAATGCGTACTGCTGACGCAAACAGGGTATAAAAACGTTCCATCATCATACAATGTACATCTTGAGCACGACTACACCCAGCCCTACTCCTCGTTCCCCCCCTCCTGTCGTATCCGCCTCCGCTGCAGCCCCGCATACGGCACCCCTTTCTTGATCGGCACCACTTCCGACGCAACCCCAAACGCACAATGACCCACGCTCTGCACGCTGTCCATACCCAAGTAGTCCATCTCGGTTCCCTCACCCAGCACGCCAAACTTCAGCTTCGTATGCATGAGTTCCACCGGAAAAGGATCGTTCCCGAGACACGCCCCACGACTAATATCATCCAGCGTCGTGTTCCGCGTAGTCACCAAAATACGCGAGAAGCCCGTCGAGAACGTCGTCCCGTCTTCCCAGATTGTCCAGAATCCAAAGAGCAGGATCAGAAACGTGATGAAAATGACAGGCACGTAGCACTGCCATAGTCTTACGGGCACGTACACGAACGATGGTTGGTAGCGTGTTCTATCCACCTGTGTCGTGTCGTTCTGCACGACGAGCATGGTGGGTAGCGAGAGCAGCGAGAGGATCATATCCGTGTAGAAGTCTTCCAGCTCCGTTTGCAGGTCGGCTTTTGGCTCGCTGCTCTTATCGACGAGGCGTGTCTTTGTGATGTCTGATTCGGGCTGTGCGTACGAGGGGCCGGGCAGGGGGGCTTCCATTCCGACTTCGCCACGCAGGAAAGTGCGGAGCATCTGGCCCATTGCGTGGTATGCGGCCGTCTTCTTGTAGAGTTGGACGTTTGTGCGGGGGCTGACGAAGTTCGCGACTGGTTGGGGGTCGTCCTCGTTCGTCAGACCGTCGTCGAAGCGGGAGAAGTTTGTGTCGACGACTGGTGAGAGAAACTCTCGCTTCGTCGCCGTGGCGGAGAAACTGGGCTCTGTGTAGTTCCACAACACCGTGTACCGCGTCTCGTGGTGCACGCATCTCATGACGTGGGGGTCGTAGCGGTGCGTCCAGTTCACCGCATATGGGGAGTCTTTGACCAGCGATTCGGTCGAGTTGACGGAATACCCTATCCATAGCACAGGCTCGGATTTGAACACTCCTAGATCGTCTGGGATAGGCCCGTCCGGCACGCCTGCTCGCCCCTTTTGGAAGGTGACGTTTTTCTGCGGGCGGCTGTAATCGCCCATGTCGATGTTTGCGTGGTAGATGTATCGTCCTTCGGGTACAAGCAAACTCGTATTGAATGGCGCTCCGAGTTCAGCCAATTTCTTGTCATCATTAACGCCGTTCGCAACTTCTTCGCATTGGTAGCCGGGTCCGACGAATGTCTGCTCGTACGTGCAATTGTAGGGACCCCCGCACATGGCCTGTCGAGCGCCTTGCATTGTATTAGGATGGCTCATGCTGTTATATGCCAGCAAGATGGCAACCCGGCTAAGTTCGGCCGAGGGCTGGTCGTAATAGTCAAACCATCCTTCTCGGTGAGGTTCTTTTGCCGGATCCGTAGTGTTGTAGAAGATCATTGCTCTCTGCGACATCCCATCCGCGGTAACATTAGGTACGCGATAATTCTTCCACGACTCGGTACTAAAGTCCAGATTGGGGACCGAAATGTTCACAATCTCCCTATCCAGAAACGTGCCAAACGTGAGCGCGCCAGGCGAGAAGATGATAGTCGCCACGGGAATAAGCCAAAATACCAGAGCAATCATCACAGCAATCGGCGCATTGGAAAGGACCTCCCAGTTCCCAAACAGCGACGGATTTTCCACGGCATCAAACAAGTGGTCGATGGACAACACCGTGAGCGCCCGGCTGCGAAACGTCCTCCAGCTCCGCTGCCGATACACCAGCACCACACATGTGCCAAACGCTACTTTACATAGGTAGGCAAGTGCGCGGCCGTACAGCACATAGAGGACTTTCTTCTCCTCGTCTGCTATCTCCATGTGATGGAGGCGCTTGTACAATAAGTGCTGTGCAATGGCGAGCATGACGCCAGTCACGAAAGAACATGTCATCAGCATGGGCGTGCGCCAATGCACCTTCCACTGCGTCGATTGCATGGCTCTATGCGCAATGAGTCGTTCTGTCATGGAGTCCGATCGTGGGCGCACCGTGTTAGATCCGAATGAGTACAGCGTGTCGGGTCTTCTGGCGAACGGAGATCGAGCACCTATAGACAAGGTGGGGGAGAAGTAGGATTTGTCCTCTGGTGGTGACTGCTTGCTGTAGATGTTTCCAGGCGAAGTCGGGGATATCATCGATATCATCGGGATGCCGTGACTAGGGCCCATGGTGCGTCTGGACTGTGATCTGGCTTCTCTTTCTGAGTCGGAGAAGTCATCGTCATCCTCGCTTGTGCGCTGAGTGAGCGAGGCGTAGTTTGGTCCAGTGATGTGAATCCCCAGCGATGATGGAGGCGAATTAGGACCCGGCGAGTTCATGGATGCCATAGCTAATAACCGCTCGGAGGCTTCTCTTCCTGTCTGTCATCAGCCCTCAGCACAGAGATGTAAGATCTGTTGTACCGACGACCGCAAGGGGAATAAGAGTCCAAACTTAGCGCTCGGGCGAAGTCGACGCCTCTATGTATCCTAGCAGACTGTGCATTGTAGTCGAGATGAGGTTTACAACTGGACAGCGACTGTTCAGGTCTGACTTGCGGCTGTCAGACGCCAAGGGTTGGGACTTCTAGAGGCCTGCAAGGCTGAGGCAGTGCAGCATTACATGGATGTTGTTTGGCGAATGATGCGCGCGTGTTTCAGCCAGGGCGCTTACATTGTGCGCAAACGGGCATGTAGCTCCCGGAATAGGCAGTCAGGCGTTCACCGGCGCGCATGATGTGCGAGATAGAGGATACAATGCAGGTCAATAACGGATGAGGCGTGGCCAACACATATATGATATGAAAATCGGCATTGCAGTCTTCGCACCAACTATAGCCGACAGGATGGAAGCGTTGTTGGAAAAAATGTTCCGGCCTGCAGGCAATAACTGCCGTGTTGTGGTGTGGACGGTACACAGTAGATTGTCGAGACGCGAAGCAAAACTTGAAGCTCTACCAGAAGTCCAAAATCTCAACCAACTCTTTAGAGGTTCACTATTCCCTAGGGGTTGGTATGGTTGTAGAAGTCTGTTTCGGTCTGCTTTGATCTGTCTAGTCAGGCTTCTGATCAGTCAGCAGCAGATTCTGTCTGGAGTGGTGTCGCTGAATGATCATCCTAGGCGGTACTAGCGGATAACATAACTTGACGTCGTTCGCACAACAACCAACTTGACCATGCTGTCATGTTCAGGGGTATGTTCCGAAAATCGCAGCATGTATACACTGCACTTGCTTTGGACACACCAATACTAAAAGCTCATCTGAGCTCAAAGTCGACTTGGTCTGTTATTTCACACCTGTCTTCGACGCAACGCCGACTTCACAGGATCCCGAGAAGTACAACCTGTTGAAAGTGCTCCGATATATCCATGTCGTGACTGTTTAGTATTTCACAGAATGTGAATGCGGCATGCGGTGTCATCCGATGTCTGGTGGTGTTGAACATGTTCGCATCATCGCAACAAAGACTTGGAAGAGTAGTTTTTTATTATCGTACGATTCACTTCGGATGGAATCACCGCAGGACTGCTAGTTGGAAGAAGAGACAAGACCTTGGCATAAGTTTCCTGATCGCTAGCGTAACTGCTGGGTTTGTGCTTGCGATCCAGATGCTTGGTCTGTGGTATTCTTCGGATATTTTTTTCATATTGCCACACCCGCACGGACGACCCGCATCCAAATCTTAATCCCAACGAGCTGGAAGGCCTGTTGTACGAAGGAGCAGCCTTCAATTGTACCGGCTGTGATGGTCAGTGCGCTGGGGTCGATACGATAGGGGAACGACAGTCGTAATCGTTTCTTAGCTTCCGCACGAACGGGGAAACATCAGCGAGATTCCCTCTCACGTGACTCTTAATCTCACCTAAGACAAAGTTTTAGTCTAGATCCCCCTCGTCAATCGGTCTTGGCGTCGGCTTCCTGACCCGGTAAACCAACTTATCGGCTGAAAGAAATCCTTAGGATGTACGAACAACGTGTAAGCGTTAGATTATCCACGTGGGGCAGCACCACGCAACAACGGCAGTCTTCCCAGGATTGGTCGGTAATAAACATCGAGGAATGCGTGGTCTCGAGACTTGTCTAAGGAAACTATGGGCTGAGTTGTTACAGCTAAAGTAGCGGGGATTGGCGCACGGAGGCAGTTCGTGGTGTCTAGAAAGGGCTCCGCTGTAAGATCTGCCATCTATGACACAACATATGCTCACTTGAGGTGTGAGTATAGAGATGGAGAAAGCATAGAAGATCATGAAGATGGTTGCTTTCGACAGAGATTGAAACCGTACCTCTCTGGCAACAGTAGCTCAACAATTGACCAACTTGATGGTAGGTAGAAGACAGTACAGCCTTTTTTTTGCCTCCCGGATTAGCGTACTTACCGGTACAAGGCGTCATCGAATATGGTCAACTTGCGTATGCTTGTGATCGAGAAATAGGGGCTTCTCTAGCAGTTTCCCTCCCGCTACAGAACCAAACTCTTTCAGCACTGACAGATCTTCAGCCCGTAAGCTGTGGATCAGACTTCTCCCAGATGCACCATTGGAATCCTCACCGAACTTCGTAGTGTATGATAATGGCGTGTGGTCCGTATCCACATTGCAAGGCGGATAAGCCATGACCGGCATGTCGCGCCTTGTAGCGCGCCACATGGTCCAAGTGTGATTTGAGTTCCTGCATTAGTGTGACACTTGCTACTAGCTTCGGTAGATGTACACACGTTCTTCGACACTCCATCATCGCTATTGCGCAAAGATTGATCACAATTTGTACATACTAACGGCAAATGTAGCTTAGGTGTTGCGATCACATACTGACTTCTAACGGATTGGTCATGAACCTACGGCTTTTCCCATGGAGAACAAGGCAAGGAGCAGTTTGGTAGGGAGCAGGTATGTGTATATATTCAGGAAGTCTTCCCTCTGTGTTAGGTATCAATCATCAAGACAATCTTTGTCGAGTCACTCATTATCAGGACATTCCTTGTCATTACACTCACTATCCACACATTCATTAAGACATTCACCTTCGCAACACAGTCTTTTCTACCTTGATTCGTTCAGAATTCACAATGCGTGTTTCTGCTTCTCTCTCTGTGGCTCTTTTGGCCGGTGGCGTCGCTGCTGCTCCTACTCCTGGTCTCTTGAGCGGCATCCTAAGCCTCGTTCCCACGAGCCTCAGTTCCCTACTATCTTCCCTCGGTATCAAGCTTCGAACAGACGGATCTAGCCATGGCGCAACACTGAACTACCAGAATCAATGCCCCTTTACATTCCCTGCCGTTGAAGTCAGTAGCCAACGTTACTCGCATGACATTACGTGGTCCAAGGGTCGCGACGGTTCAAACTTCGTTGACTGGAGGACGTTCAAAGCAAACGGAGCCAACTTGGGAGGATGGCTCGAGAAAGAGAAGACCCACGACCCTATCTGGTGGGATTCTGTTGGTGGCGCCGATGCTGTCGATGAATGGACGCTCTGCCAAACCCTCGGCAGCAAGTGTGGTCCCATTTTGGAGGAGCGCTATGCCTCGTTCCTCAACACCAGCACCATTGACAAGCTTGCCAGTGTCGGTGTGAATACGCTCAGGATCCCGACTACATACGCAGCCTGGGTATCTGTTCCTGGCTCCGAACTCTACCACGGCAACCAGCTGAAGTACCTCAAGACGATTACCCAGTATGCCATCTCCAAGTACAATATGCACGTCATCGTCGGTCTTCACTCGCTGCCCGGTGGTGTTAATAACCTTGACATTGGCGAGGCTCTCTTCCATGACGCCTGGTTCTACAATGCCACCAACCTCGACTACTCCTTCCAGGCTATCGACGGCATCCTTAGCTTCATCAAGTCAAGCGGCTACATGAATGCCTTCACTATCGCGCCCATCAACGAGGCCTCTGACAACCTTGCTGGCTTCGGAACTGCCGATGGTCTGTCTGTCAATGCTACGAACTGGATCAACACGTACATGGACGGTGTTCTCAAGAAGATTGCCAAAGTCGACACACGTATTCCTATGATGATCCAGGATAACTTTAAGGGCGCTAGCTACTGGGCCCCCTTCTACGATGCTTCCGCGAACATCGTCTTTGACTCACACGTCTACTACTTTGCCGCTGCCGGTACCTACTCTCAATACGTCAACCCTGCTGTATGTGGCCAGGCCGCCTACATTGCACAGGAGACCAAGTTCCCGGTGTTCATTGGCGAGTGGTCGCTCCAGACTATGTACAACAACAGTCTCGCCGGCCGGAAGACTATCTTCGACACGCAGCGTTATGCTTGGAACAAGTATGTTGCTGGTGGCACTTTCTGGACCGCTGTCAGTTACGCCAATACTGCTGTTGATGGTGAGGGAATTGTGCGTGACTACTGGAGCTACATCGATTTGATCAACCAGGGTGTTATCACCAAGGCCACGAACGAGTCTTACTGCTAGACGGATCTTACTTTTTCATGGGCAATGACTGGTATGGAAAAAACTTTTAATATTTAAAGATTTTTCATGATGCTTTTATGTTTGTAATTGTACTTGGTAGTAAAAAATGAATTTATGCATGCTCGAAAACTTAGCAACTACGTCAGTGAATGCTACGTGATACGCCATTTCGCAACTTACACAATTTGGACAAAACTACTGAGTTTGACTCCTTTGTTTCACCGCATGGGCCAGCGTCCTATGCACACTCACCTCTTGTTTTTTGTACTTTCGCAGCCATCTCTTATCACCTAAATTGCCAATCGTCTAAGGAAAAGCGCTCATGCATTAGAGAAATAATGCAAGTTAAGTTGATGTTGTATCATGCTGCATTTGGTGAGGTAAGTTTGTGTGGTGCAACACAAGAAACAAGTTCGTATTCGGTTGGCTTGAACTGCGATTAGTCATGCAGATGTTTCCTTCTTCCAACGTCATCGTCGTCTTCGAGACTTGTCAGTGAACCTCCATCTCGCAATGCCAATTAAGACTAGCAGTCTTCGCAAAGAGTCACGGAAGTCGATTCAATCGGCTTGCGATGTACCGAATGTCGAAGATCAACGTATCCCATGCGGGGAAATTACCCCGGATTGCGGGTACTTATATGCGACATGATCACCCGTGAGCCTCGGGAAGGTACAACTTCAACATGAAAACATCATTGCTTCTCCCGGTGGTTCTCGCTGCTCACGCGGCTGCGTCTGCGATTAGAGGTCGAGAGAATGTACTCACGCCAGGTAAGTAAATTGGTAAATTTTCTAACCTTTTTAGCAAAGCTGACTTAGCTAAATAGAGGCTCAAAGTCTGTTTGATTACTCGATGCAAATACAAGATAATCGATTCGACAAGTACTACAACTACATTGAATATGTCGACAGGGGGTCCTGGTCTGTTCGATTCACCGCTTGGTATACTGCGGGCTTGCTCCATCGAAACGAGGGAGATGATGTCGAGCACGCAAAGGCAGCTATCGAGAACATGTAAGCTAGTACTTTTAGACTTCTAGCTGTTATACTGATAATACAAAGACTGGCCTGCCAATTGACGAGTGATTTTGATGCTCCATGGTACGGGACATGGAAGGTCTCTGCAGACGAGCCAGACCCAACACCAAACTCGACATTATACCCGCCAGAGATATACGTACGCGATCAGTTAAATATATGATCTCTGTACACCATTGACTCAAAATACAGAAAACCTACGACCCCAACTGGCGCGAATTCATCGGCACCCAACTAATCCAAGTCGTGGAGGAGTTTTCCCACCTCCTCCCCTCCCCCCTGATATCCCGCATTGAAGACGCCCTCGAAACCGCCGCAGTAGGCAGCATGCGCCGCAACGGCACCTTCCCCCAAGATGACAACCTCACCCTCGGATACAGCAACCCCGGCATCATGCGCGCCCTCCTCACCGGTTGGATCGGCGCCCGCCGCAACAACGCAACATACACCACCTTCGCCACGGACCAAGGCACAAAGCTCCTCCAACTCTTCCAGCTAAACGGCGCCAACACGCTCTCAGAATACAACGCGCCAACCTACTACGGCGTCGACACATGGGCACTAGGCGCACAGCTCAAATACGGCCCGCAAAACAGCACAATGACCGCCTCCGCAAAGCTCATCCTAACAGAACTATGGACCGACCTCGCAGCCCACTTCAACCCCTACCTAGGCAACATGGTCGGCCCCTACGACCGCGCCTACACACGCGACATGACAAGCCAATCCTCCATCCTCTCCATGTTCTTCTGGGGCCTATTCGGCCACGCACACGGCCCCCAGCCCCCGAAATCCGAAATCGCACTGCTCTACGACATCGCCCAAGGCGCTGCCATATCGCTCCTCATCTCCACCATCCGCCCCTTCATCCCCGCTGACGTGCAAGACACGCTTAAATCTCACACCCCCACTTTTACCTCCCGCTCCCTTACCAAGATAATCAACGACGACTTGAACGCCACGCACACCCGCACAGCTACTAGCTGGCTCTCCCCCGCGCTGATGATCGGCGCGCAGTCCGTCAACGAGACTGTGAATCGCGGTGACCAGTTCGTCCCCGCTATCGCGCACTGGGCTGGCGATCCAAAACATACGCCGTACCCGCTCAACACGTTTCTCTCGCTGTACCCCTCGGCCAGCAGCATCCACGCCGTTGCGTCGCCGAATCGACTGAGTATGTCGTATCCTAATAGCACGCAGGAGGGGACGGACGTGTTTACGTTTTTGCTGTCGAATGTGCCGCCTGCATGGACAGCGGGCGGGAAGACGGTTACGGGGTTGGGGGGCGAGATGCCGTGTGTGGCTATTGCGGTTGAGGCGCCGGGGTTGGTGGAATTGCCGGTTGTGTATGGCGGGGCGATTCATGGACATGTGTTTTGGAATGTGACGTTTGCGGTGCCGGGTGGATTTGAAGGGGTGCCGAGGGTGGAGCTGGGGATTGAGTATACGTGTTGATAGTGGGATGGGAGATGATGTGATGTGACATGATGATATGTAACTAACTAATTGACTGACAATGGGGTATCCCTAACCATAAACCAATCTATCCAAAAACTTCATCACAACGCCCAGCTAATCGCGAGGATATCCAGATCTCGCCCCCTTCCTTTCCTATCTTTTCCTTATCCAAATAAAACGCCATCATAACCACCACCACCTCACCCAATCTCACTAACATCCCCAAACCCGACCCTCCCCAGCGCCCTCCCCTTCGCCCTCCCCCGTCCCCTCATCGCGCTCGGCGTCCCCCCAAACCCACCATCCCGCAGTCTGCGCTCGAAGCTAGTTACGCCCGCCCGACCCGCCGTGCCCTGCTCAAACACCGCACGCGCAGGCGGCGCACTCATACTGCCCAGCTGACTAGGTTTCAGATTCTGGTTCGCAACAACGGGTCGTTTCTCCGGACTCATAGGCAATTCGGGCCGTTTGGCGCGCGCCACGCTGCGTTTGCTCGGCGTCTTGAGGTAGCCTGGTTTACTTGCCGTTGGCGGGGGTTGTTGTACGATTTTCCTGCTCGATGTAGGAGGAAGAGGTGTACCGGACCAGAAAGCGGAGGGGTCATCGAATGCGTCATCTTCATCTTGTTCGTCGATGGGCGACGGAGGGCGGGGGTAAGGCGTTGATGTTTGCGGGGGTCGAGCCGTGGAGGTAGGTGGCTGGCGGTGCGGAGTGAGCGATAGCTCGAGATCGAGGGCGTTGTTGAGACCCAGCGCGTTCTCATCGAATGCGGTCCAGGCCTCGAGACGGCGCGTTTCGTCACCGTCTTCGCCGAATCCGCCGTTGTCATCATCGTCTTCGAAACCAGCCTCACTCCCTTCATCACCCTCTTGCACCACCGGTCGACGTGCGAGGGTCTGCTCAAGCCAAAAGCGCAGCATAGCTTTGACGTGTTTCTCAAAGTTCCTCTCATACAGCGCGCGAGCATTTTCTTCCTGGCGACGCACATTCCACAGTCGCCAGCCGAGTTTCTTGAGCGCGCCGGAGGCAGCGAGCTCGGTGCTTTCTTGTCTCAGCGCGTGGGCTTGCGTGTGCATAGTCTGCAGCGTCGCGAGACGGTGTGTCCATGTGTGCAGACAGCGGGAGGAGAGTTTGAAGGTGTGGAGGTTGGACGCCTGGGTATCCAGCTGATGGATAGTGATCGTCTTGTCGTGCCATGCGTGCAGCAATGTCCTGCTTGTGTAGGCATCTCTCGTCTGCCTGAGGACGTCTGCTTGTTGGTTTTGGACGGCGATGGTATCCGCCTTCCCCCTCCATACATCGAAGACACGGCGTACAAGATTCGTCTTGACCGTTCGCCGGACCTGCGCATACGCGTCCCGTCTCCTCTCCCGTCTCTTATGCTGCGTGGCGTCGCTCCAAGTCCTCAGCGCCCGTTTGCTCACGACATAAAACTGTGCGTCACCAGCCCATTTGTTCAGCTGCTGGAAATGTTCAAGTCGTTCCTTCAGCGTCTCGAAAATGCGCTGCTTAAGCTTCTGCTGGTACTGCGCTGCGACGGCGAACTGCTCTGCTCGCTTCTCAGCCGTGATGACTTCCATCTTCTTCAAACATGTTCGCATGAGTTGAGCGCGCTTGAACTGCGCAAAACGCCGCTCTGCAGCATCGAGCGTGTTGGCGCGTTGGTTGGTTTTAGTGACCCATGCTAGGAAAGCGGATTCTTTGATCTGTCGGTCGTGTACGCGCTGGAAGAGGGAGACACGGGATGCGAGAGTCCACTTGTACAAGCACTCGATAATGATGCGGTCGTTGATGCGTTGCTGGAGGGCTTGAATGCGCAATTGATCGTTCCATGCAGTGTATGCATTACGCAGGATGCGCATATGGTCGACATTGCGAGCCTGGCGGGATAATTGAGCTCGATGGCGCCAGTCTTGGAAGACTGTTCGAAGGATACGACCGTCAACCCGATCTTGGAGCTGTCGACGAAGCGGTGCTAGTTGCGTTTGTTTCTGGATGCTTCGCAAAGCCGTAGAAAGTAGTGAAGCCTGTCGGAACCCATCTGCTTTCGGTGCCAGCGCCTGCACTGCCACCGTCTTCTGTCGCCAGCCCTGCAACGCCTTCGTCATGACCGTACGCTCCCGTCGATCAGCCGCCCATGTCTCCCTCTCCCTCAGCACCCTCACAATCTCACTCCACTTCCGAAACATGGTCGTCTTGACACGCGCATTATGCCACGCCGGCGCAGCGACCGCGCAAAACTTGAAGAACCACTCTTTGTACAACCTGTGAACCAGATTCTGCTCATACACCAACACCGCATTGTGGCTGTTCTCGCGGACGGCATCAGCACGCGCGCGCCAAACCCGAAGAAATTTGCCAAGCACGAAGTGCTGAATCTTGAGCTCGTTGACGGCGGTAATCTCCCTCCAGCCGTTGAAGAATCGGGTGCGCAGGATATGGCGTCGCGCAACCGACGTGCGTTGGACCTGGTCTTCCGCGCTGCTGGCCCAATGCGTGAAAGCTTTCGTGAGCAAGAACAAGTTCCGAGCCTTGTCCGCGCGAGTTTCCAGTCGGTCGAAGAAGCGGTCTGTCTCTCGTGCGGCGCGTCTCATGCGCGCGGTGTCGCGGAGCTGCTCAAAGGATTGCTTGAGCAAGATACTGCGATCGAATGCAATGGCAAGCCTCTCGTCTTCGCGATACTTCCCAATCTGCTCGCGCGTGCTGGTGCGCCACTTGTGTATGCAGCCCCTCGTGACTCTGTGCAGGCGTTGATGCTCGAAGGTCTCGGCGTCGTCCATCAACCGCGTGTCGGATGGACGGTATGGTTCGGGAACGTACTGCTGGTAGTGATGTGGCTCTGGGGCATGGTGATCGTAGTGGTCGTGGTGATCGTGGTGATCGTAGTGCGAGGACTCCTCGCGGTAGTCTGGAATCGGCGCATTCACACCGGGTACCTGCACGCGGCTCAAGTCGAGACTCGTCGTGCGATCCGTGTACTCGCTGTCGTCGCCGTCGTTGTCCTGGGCCTGTGCCGCAGTGACGGGTCCATCTCTTCTTATGCGCAGACTCCCGCGACTAGACACCGAAGCGCGTCGATACTGTCCCGAGCCCGCCCTGTGATGCTGATAGCCATTCACGCCATTCACGCCATTCCTCACAGGGAGGCGTGCCTGCTGGTACGAATGTGTTTCGGTGTCCGACTGCGCGCGACGCACCCCGTAACCATTTGTCGCAGGCACATCGTGACTGCCCCTCCTGGTCCTCGGTCGCGTCTCCCCCTCCTCCAAGCCAGCCACTTTATCCGCCGTGCCGTCAAAGAACGAGTCAAAGCTGCCCCTCCTCTCATACCGTGGGCGCCCATTCAGCACCACCGGCCCCCCATGACGCGTCGTGCCACCCAAGCCCGTCGTGACCTCGATGCCCTCACCGTCCTCATCGACCTCGACATCAATCCCCAACTCGCTCAACACGCGTCGAAAGCGTTGCACGAGCCCCTCCTCCTTCCGCGGCTGGCTCTGCATGCGGAACAAGAATCTATGCAGGAGTGCATCGTCGCTAGGCCGCAGTCCAAGCTCGGCGAGCACTTCTTCGTAGGCGGTGAAGAGGGCGCGCGACGTCGAGTCGGACGAGGCTTGGGCGCGGCGCACAATGTCGTAGAGTGTTTCGATGACTACGACGCGTCAGTCTCGTTATATATATAATAAAACAGTATTAAACATAGCATACCATCATCCGTCAGCTCATCTTTACCAAGTCCCGGGGCGGCATAGCTATGCGCGCTCATGGAGGCTGGCATTCGTGCACGCGGCTCGTCCTGTGCCGTCGCGACAACATGAGCAAGGCGAGTCGGAACCGCGGGATCCAAGATCGCTGCCAAAAAACGGTGATGTCGAAGCTGGGACACGCGCGCGATGGTCTAGCATTACAGGCGTAAGAATCGGGAGATGAATGGTTGCGGTGGGTGGTGCTGGGCGGGCGACGCGCTTTGTTGTTCGCGAAACAGGTGCGCCAATCATGCGGGTCGTTGCCAAGACATCCTTTCACTGCTAACTACTACTACCATCATATCGTCATCGCCATCGCCTTCGAGTGCCTCTTTTATATTCACCTAGACTCCCACACACGCAGTCCATGAAACCAAATCCATAATTTCCATCAGTAAATTTCATATATCAATCCCATAGACATGCCCCCCCGCACACGCCCAATCGACGCCCTCGCCTCCGCAGCAGCCAAATGCTCGAAAGAGGTACGTCCACACTTATCTAATCCCATCACAACTCAGGCCAAGCCTTCACTCTTGATTTTCCAAACCAACTAACCCAACCCCCCTCAAACAGAGCACAGTATACGGCAAATGCATCTTCACAGACTACAACAACGTCACAAAAGATAAATGCGCGGCCGAGTTCATGAAACTGAAGAGTTGTTATCTAGTAAGTAATCTTTATCCTCATCATGTTCCTGTGTATGTGTATTTTGGCAAGGGAGGAAATATTAACATATACGGCAGGCGGCTTATAAAAAGCGGTGAAAGGTTAGAATGATGAAATGTGATGGTGTGGCGAGGAAATGGAACCCGTGAAATGAGATAAGTGATGAGAAACGCAAAGAGCATGCAGCGGCGTTCATTACACATTTTTGGGGACTTTTGTTTGAATCTGATATCTTTCATTCATCTCATCTCCCATGTCACTTTTCGCCTCACTCGTTACGCCGAAATAAACCGCCAGCTTGACGTGATATGGACGACATTCAACTCTCCCACTTCATATCATCTACAACTTGACAAGCCTCAGCAAGAACGTCGCCTTGTGCAGTTCCTGTTCCTCCTCAACGATAGCCGTCTCGCCACTCTTCTCTTGAATCTTGCCCTCCACTTCCGTAACGGTATGCTTGTCGATGTTCCTCCGCAGCGCCTTCTCAAACAGCGGGCCCTGCTTCTCAAACGCCGCCTCCAACCCAACGCTGTCTGGATCACTTAGCACCTTGTACTGCATGCCCACATCGTCCGTAGCCACAAGGCCAGCCTTCTTGCGCAAGTCCTGTACGCGGCGGATGACTTCTCTCGCCAAACCTTCCTGCTCGAGCTCGGGGTAGCTGGCCACATCCAAGATGATGAGGACGTCGTTGTCTGTGTTGAACTCCTGGTCTTTGTTGGCATCGTCCTTGGCGAGTCCCCTCTTGACCATGAGATCCTCCGATTCAACGCGAATACCGTCGATGAGCAGTTCCCCGTTCTTCAAGAAATCCTTGATATCCTGGCTCTTGAGGTTGGGTAGCGCCTTCTTGACCTTGATAGCATCCTTCTTCAGCTTCTTGCCTAGCACTGAGAAATCCGCTGATGCTGAGTATTGCACATTGTACTTGTCCTCGTCGCTTGAAAGTACCAAGTCTCGCACATTCAGTTCCTCGCAGATGTAGTTTTCCAGGGACTTGATGTCGTCGAGGTACTGCTGCTCCGGGTGGATGACAACCAGCGCCTTCAGAGGAATCTTCAGGCCCTTATTGGCGCGGTCTCGGCAGATTCGACCGAGCTCAATGACCGATTGCATGCGCCTGACCTGTCGCTCAACAACTTCATCAAACAGCTCCTCGCGCACCTCGGGGAACGGCAGGAAGTGGACACTGCGGTTGTCCTCTGCCTGAAGCTCCTTGGGAATATGTGGTAGCAGTCGCAGATAGATGTTCTCGGTAATGAACGGTGTGAACGGAGCAAGACCGCGGCAGAGTGTGTAGAGGACCTCGAATAGGGTGTTGAGCGCATGTTTTGTGTCCTCCAACCCGTGCTCACCCTTCAACCGCCGGCGGTTGAAACGAATGTACCAGTTCGTTGTGTTGTCGATAAGCTGCATATGTTAGTAAGTGAACCGCGGATTAAAGAAATGTACTTACCTCCAATAGTCGGGGCACCACAGTGTACAGTCTGTATGCTTCCATTTCCGCATTGACAAACTTGAGAAGTGACTGACAAGACGCCAGAATCCATCGGTCAAACACGTTCTTGTTCGTCTTTCCGGCCTCTGCGTCAAACACAAAGTCGAGATCTGCTACCTTCTTCACCAGCGAAACCTGCTGCTCGAAGAACTGGTAGCTATTCCAGAGAGGAAGCAAGACCTTGGAAACAATCTCCTTCACTCCCGCTTCCTTGAAGCGAAGCGGCTCGGCACGGACGACTGGCGAGTTGATGAGGTACAGTCGCAGAGCGTCGGAACCATAGCTGTCCATAACGAGAGACGGGTCCGGGTAGTTCTTCAGGCGCTTCGACATCTTTTTGCCGTCTTCGGCAAGTACAATACCGTTGACAACGCAGTTCTGGAAGGGCAGTTTCCCGAAAAGATGTGTTCCGAGAACTGTCAGAGTGTAGAACCAGCCACGAGTCTGATCAAGGCCCTCAGCGATGAAGTCACCGGGGAAGGACTTCTCGAACTGTTCCACATTTTCGAATGGGTAGTGGCAGCTCGCGTACGGCATGGACCCCGACTCGAACCAGCAGTCGAATACCTCTGGTGTTCGTCGCAAGATGCCCCTGCCCTGCTTGCTGGGGATGGTGATATGGTCAACCTTGTCTCGGTGAATATCATCTAGGTCACCCTCGTAGCCACTGAGTTCCCTTAGTTCCTGGACACTGCCAATGCACACAATCTCCTTGCCATCGTCACTAACCCAGAGAGGTAATGGAGTACCCCAGAATCGATTTCGCGATACTGCCCAGTCATGCGAGTTTGTGATCCAGTTTGCGAAGCGCTTCTCTTTGACAAACGAAGGTACCCAGTGTGAGCCCGCAATGTTCTCCAGCATTTGTGGGATGATGTCCTGGACCTTGATAAACCAAGACGGTACTGTCCGGTAGATCAAAGGCGTATCAGATCGCCAGCAGTAAGGATAGCTATGCGTCAGCTGCGAGTCCACCACGAGCCGCCCTGTGCCTTTCAGGTGCTTGATGATGTTCCTGTCCGCCGCCTTGACATGCTGGCCCTCGAAATCGCGAACGACGGATGTGAAGCATCCTGCATCATCGACGGGGTTGGGCGGTGGCCGAGAGTCGCTGATGACGCCAGCTGCGTGGGCGACTCGGTAATCGTCCTCACCGTATGCAGGAGCCTGATGGACGATGCCCACACCGCTGTCTGCTGTGACGTATGTGTCGTTGAGGACCTTGAAGCCGAAGTCCTTGAACTCGTCGTAGAGGTAGTCGAAGAGGGGCTCGTATTTCAGTCCAAGCAGGTCCTTGCCCTTGAGCTTCTGCACAATCTTGAATTTGGCCTTCTTGGGGTCCTTGTACAGTGTCTTCAGAAGCGCTTCGAGGAGGATGTAGTGCTTGCCCGAGGGTTCATCGAGAATCTTGACATACTCGAAGTCAGGATGCGCGCAGAGGCCCGTGTTGGAGGGCAGTGTCCAGGGTGTTGTTGTCCTGCTGAGGGTGAGCGGGTGCCATGTCAAAGGAACTGGGGCGGACCTACCAGGCTAAAAGCTGTGTGTTGGGATCTTCGACCAGCGGGAAAGAGACGACGACGGCGGGGTCCTGGACGTCTTTGTAGTTTTGCGACGCCTCGAAATTGCTGAGTGGTGTTGCCAGGGCGGTGCTGTAGGGCATGACCTTGAAGCCGCGGTACACGGCGTTCTTCTCGAAGAGGCGCTTGAAGACCCACCATTCTGACTCCATGAAGCTCGTGTCCAGTGTCTTGTAGTCGTTGTCGAAGTCGATCCAGCGACCCAAGCGCTCAATTGTGTGCCGCCACTCACCCGAATAACGCATGACGATGGCCCGGCATTTCTCGTTGTACTTCGCAATACCCAACTCGCGCACAGCGTCGCGACCAGACATACCCAGCTCCTTGTCAATCTCGTACTCAATGGGCACGCCATGCGTGTCCCAGCCAAATCGCCGCTCGACATAGCGGCCCTTCATCGACCAGTACCGAGGGATGATGTCTTTGATGGTTGACGCCAAGAGATGGCCATAATGGGGGAGTCCGGTGGCAAATGGTGGGCCATCGTAGAAGGTGTACGGCTGCTTTCCTTTGGACTGTGCGCGTACATGTTAGTTATCAAGTCAAGACGATATGCACCACCCGCACCAAGTCGGCGCGTGCTTTCGAGTCAAACTGATGTAAAGCTACAACGCACCAGCTCAACCTGTCGCATAAATGCATCAATCTCCTTCCATCGCGCGAGAACGCGCTCTTCCTCCTTGGGAAAGTCGATGGACATTGTGGTGTGGTGTGTTGCTCGAAAGCTGCCCGTGGTGGGGGTGCATCTTTTGGGAGTCAGGAACGTAAAATCACCCCGCGCCTCACATCACGTAATCACGAGGAGTGAGTCAACCCACAACTTCGACCCGCCAGCTCTCTAGACGCGACCATCACCGACGAGGCTGCCACCATTAGTGCTACGACATACTGTTTCGGTCACGTTTTGAACGCTTTACGCAATGAGGGGTCGGTTCAGATCGTGAGAAATGGTCACTGCCTCAGAACAGAACGTTCCTGATTTCTTCAACTTTCATCACTCCACATCTTGCATTGCGTCTCAAATTTCGTGGTGTTCTGTTCGTTGTCTGATTTCTTTTGTCGCTTTAATTTTTCTCACCTGCCAATTGTATGAGGTGCACGGTTTACGCTCTTCCAGCATTACATAACCACACAGAAAGCAGAGAAGCGCCAAAAGGCGTTGGATGGGCATCTGGTGGTAGGAATTCTGCATAAAGAAATGGATAAAGCAGTTACGAAAGCTTGTAGAGGGTGCTGAGGTCTAACACATGAGGTACACATCAACACTGTTCCAACGAAATTGTGTATGCAAGAGATCAGGACACGGCAGAACACGACGCTGCAGCGAACTAATGCAGTTGGGTTCTACAAGCCTCGTCCTCCCCAGCACCATCATCTTCTACTATGCCGACAAGCAAACATACCTCATGGATAATAATGGCACAGTTCCTCTGTCGACAAGGCTTCAAGTGTTATGTTCGAGGAAGATACACACATCCCGCCAGCAATACCTATTTTTTGCTGGATCAGGTAACTGGCGGAGAGCAGTTCAGCTGTTTGAATTTTCTAGGCATGCCACTTGGACAAAGCCTCATACTTACCCTACCAGCTTGGCTCCAGGAAGGCGAGATTATGTGGTAGCAAAGTGCTTGCGCCAGGTCACCATCTCACATACAGTTCACCATTGGCGAATAGCATTCCCGTACGAGCCGTGCCGCGCCGCTTACACTGTACTTAGTTACCCCGCATCTTCACCGGCACCAGCCCAGATCGTGTGAGAGTTCACTGTGCTACCACGCTAAGTGTTCGTGCCTATCACGGCATGGCCCGAGTTGCTTGGGTAATCCTACTCAGTCTGACTGCATAGCCTCATGGCTCAATTTACACTCATGTCTCGGCACCACCGTCAATGGTGTGGAGTATATGCATGCACATCGTACCCGCTGTATCGATTTTCGATCCATGGATGCCTTACCGCAAAGTTGCACTGCGAGTTGATGGGTAGATCTGGTAAAGGTTTTTACAAACATGTTTCTTTTTGATACCTATGTCTTACGTTGATATCATCAATCCTTGGATAGAACGTCGTATCAATTTCAAGCCATTCGGTGTAAGGCTGAAGCCAGCAAGGCTACATCGAGACCACCACCAATACATGCATGCAAGTCAAAAGCCTCGATACTGAAGCCAGGGAATGCCTTGCCACAAAACTCTAACGTGACTGGTGTAGATGTCCAGTTCAACCGTTTCACTCCACAAGCGGAATGTGGAACCAAGGGACTGATGGCTTCATCAGTCCATATGTGCAGAACCACTATGCGTGTATGCTCCGTGGATGCAAACTAAGCTTTCAATAGTTGATGAACAATCATTGATCAGAGTGCGGACTCTCAGCTGGCTATCCACTCTCGAGTACCGTCCTATCAACTTGTATGGCCCCGGATGGAAACTCATCGTCTTCATCCAGTCACAGATATAAGTACTAGGTTTCTCTTCGACTTTTCACGACTTGCATCTCCATCGGTTTACGAGAAACCTCCCACAACTATCTGGCACTTTCCTAACATGCTCATCTCAACATCCGTCTTCGTTGCCCTCCTCGCATCTCTCGCGCATGGCGCCGCAATCCCGGAGCCCCAAGGCGGCATAACTATCCAGGAATTCACAAGCATGACCGCCTGCACCGACACTTATAATGGTGGAGCCTGCAAGACATGGAGCATCCAAACCCAAACGCAGTGCAGTATGCCGCCACCCAAACACTCCAATCTCCCAATACATCGCTTCTAACTCCCAGTAGTTGGCCTCTCAGGCACGGACTGGAACGACGTCATCAGTTCCATTCAGGTCCCGAACGGTTTCCGCTGCCGTCTTTGGAGGTATGTCATCGATCACATGTGCCGGTCGACAATTTAGGCGTGGGCTGATTGTTGTGTAGCTCGAATGTGTGCAATGGCGATAGTACACCCGATATATATGCACCGGGCGCAGGCCAGCTTCCAAATAGCATGAACGACAAGACTACGAGCTTCAAATGCTATAGGAACTAATGGGTGATAATGGGGGTTCCACAATCACAGTTCCTCATTGAATGGGTGTGGCTTCACATGTGTGCCGGCCATAGCGGAGGGCTTGATTCGTGTCAAGATGAAGTGCGAACAATGACGGCAGTAGGTAGAAAATTGAAAAAGTAAATAAGATCACGTCATGATGTAAGATGCTGCCATTGTGTCAAGAAATTGCAGATGTTGCGACGCGTGGAAAGCGTTGGCTTCCTAAGACCCAACATCAGTCAGCCCTCTACTCACCGGACTACATAGCCCGATCTTTCCGTGTAGATTTCCGACTGAATGGGACCCAGCATCAGAGAAATGTTTTTCATATCTTGTTTACACAATGTGTCTAACGATTGTCCATTCCAGAATATCCATATTTGGGGTTTTACCATTACTGGAGATGCAGCCCTGTCTGTGTTGATAAAGTGTTTTATCAGAAACCACCTTGAGTATCTATACTGTCTTGTCATGTCCAAATGTAATTGCGTTTACATACATTCGCGGTTCATTACGGGGTGACGTTGCAAGTGTCTTGAAACACAATTTAATACATTCTTAGCTCGTTGTTGCTGTTTGTTCGATCATGGTACTCAAGCTATTTACGCCACAGATCGGACTTGTTGGGCTTCATTCGGGATCCCCCGACTCTCCTTCAACTTCTGCAATCGTTCCGCTTCCTTTTTCTTCATCTCTTCTTGAATCTTCATTCGCTCAGGCACAATCATCTCTCTCTTACCTTCTATCTTCCACCCCTCAAGTCGGTCCTTTCCAAGTGCCCTTAATGTCTTGCGTTCCACTGCGCTATAATTTCCGTCCTCTCTATCAAATGAGAATGGTTCTCTCACAGACACTGGCGGATTTGTGATCACTCTGACCTTCCTGTGTTGGTTGTTGCTCGCCGAATGCAGCATCAACGGATGAAGCAGATACACGTCTCCGACAACGCCAGTCGCCTCCACAAACGCCTCATCAGGCATGTTCTTCGCAATCTGATTGAACCAGTCTAGTCCTTGCTCTGGCTTCATCTCCGGATTCTCCCTTCTAGGTGTCATTCGCGGACTTACTCCTTCTCTTTCTTTCTCCAAGAGTCGGGCCACCGGCTCAATCGCTTTGGGGCAAATCATTGTACCTCCTCCACCTTCGACAATGTCGCTCCACAATGGAATCACGAGAAGCCCTTGTTCCGGTGAGTCAAGATAATGTACGAAAAAGTCGCCGTCAACGTGCCAGTTGTATAGCTTTTGAGGTTTGACAACTTTGTTGTGGCCCTGAGGCGTCCCGAGATTTACTATGAAGCCGTCTTTCCAGGTCAAGGCACCCTTGATCCGAGAAGCGCCTCCAAGAAGGGAGCACATGCCTGCCCAAGCGCGTGGGGAAAAAGTCGAGACATCAAACTCTCGGAAATGAGGCATGTGTATGCGTTCACTGTTCCTGCTGAATGTCAAAATCACGTCTACAGGTCGAACATCGACACTATCAGTGCTCGAGAAGGAATGAAGTCGTACCATGTTGACATATCGTTGGGATCCATACCAAGTCGTGTCCATAGTGTGGACTGGATATCGTCGGCTTGCTCCTTTGTGAAGCAGTTCGACAGTTTGATATAACCATTTTCCACGAAGAAGTCGATCTGGTCCTGTGAGAGCGCGTACTGTTCCTCTACGTTTGCCATGATGCTCGGAGATGGTAAGGTATGGTATAAGTTGAATCACTCAAAGAAACACGATGAATATAGTTAGCACAACAGGTTTTACATCCTTTTATACCACTCTAGCCGTAGGTATTCAATAACGGATATGCTTTCCTCGATGTCTTCGTTGACGCCATTTTCACCAAATTACCCGGCCTCGAGGTTAGACGACTCACGTGGCGGAGCGGGGCAATGACTTGCATCGCGAACTTGCCGATCTTGGCGATGTGGGCGTCGCTGAGGATAGTGATAGGTGCATAAAGTCCGCAGACGGCGTGATAGTGGCGTTGGTTCAAGAACCCGGAGATAATTCTGTTTGAGGGCAGTACTCGTCGTGTTGGTACCTAAATTTTGTTAGAGGAAGCACATGAATATATGGCATGTACATCTGAGCACGCGGGAACGCTA
Source organism: Dothidotthia symphoricarpi CBS 119687 (assembly GCF_010015815.1). Taxonomy (NCBI): domain Eukaryota; kingdom Fungi; phylum Ascomycota; class Dothideomycetes; order Pleosporales; family Dothidotthiaceae; genus Dothidotthia; species Dothidotthia symphoricarpi. The sequence continues at coordinate 948,128 of NW_022985026.1, forward strand.
TCGAGCACATCTTTCCCTTCGCACCTTCAATGTTGAGTTGAAAGTCATTGCGACGAGTTGGAGCCAGCATATATCACTATCGATCTGTGTAACAGCGGTGTGAAAGCGAAGCGTTTGTGTGATATCAAACTTCAGCTGAACCTGAACTTAGTCTACCAGATAGGCTAGCTCAAAAAATCATTTCATGTACCAAAGGTCGTAGCTGAACTTTCAAACAACCAATACTGCCTTTAGTAGTCGATAAAGAAAGCGACCCGATCAGCTGACTGCAGCAACGTGAAACACACTGCTGGTCTTGATTAGGCAGATATCTGTTACACCGACAAATATTGAAAGTAAGAACTTGCCAGCCTGCCTTATTATCCCATGGCATGAATCTCGGCGGCTGCACTGTTGTACTTTGCAGCGGAGGGAGACGTTGCGTTGCGTTGGAAATTTTCCTTACATTGAAATGAGATTTGACCTCCAGCAAATGGTAACGTGCGGCACTAGACTTTTCTCGTGCAACGGTGGTCTGGTTGTGATCTGTCCAACTGCCGTCTGAGATACCGGATACTGAGGACATGTAAAGCAATGAGACGGAGAACGACGGTGCCCGCCGTGGGATCAAGAACCCTCCATCGCCATCAATCGCTGAAGTCGCGGAGATAGTCATGTATGCATTCATGTAGACATAGGCCATGTAGCGGGATTTGTTTCAAAGGTATCGGAAGCCGAAACCACGGGCACTGATTACCGCATCCTGCATGGTATTGGGCAATGCCATAAAGTGGACTTTGATCAAGCTGTCGTTGTACATGGCCTGCTTGGTCGTAACAGGTCGAGACTTACCCCAGACACGGCTCAGTGCAACATAGCATCCTCGCTTTCATCGCATCTGTTTTTCCACAAGACGTACCCTATGTTCAAAGGCTTCCACATGCATGCTTTCAGTGATAAGTTCGACTTCTCTCTCCCTGTATGTCACCCTTAATCTTGCACCTTCATCATGTGCCTCCCCGGCAAACTGGACTTCAGCTTTCATACATCCTATCCGATATTTCTCATGGCCTCACGAACAGGCTTCGACCTACCTCTTCATTAGCCTCAGCACACATCGACGTTGGAATCCTCAGACAGCGGCCGTGTCACAATAACTTCTGCAGCAGCCCAGATCTCTTCGGCTTCAACGCCCAACTATTTGGCCGGCACATTATACTACACCAACTCATCCCGAATGTCTTATCTTTCATCGACCCGCATATGATAATACGTGATTCGGCATTTTCTTCTCTAGGCACACTGTGTTCGTTCATGCACATGTTGATAAAAGTATCGTTGATGAGTTGGTAAACACCCTCAACATGCGCACGATGATATTTCATCTTGAAACTGTGTTCATCAGCCTCGAGAACGTAAACTATCATATGGCGCAAAGAATATGGTCACGTTAATGTTCGGAGACCTTCGACGTATCAGTGAACTAATAGCAGACCCAAGTCAGGAGCATTTCTGGCGCAGGCGGTGTGAACGGCTACTTTGTACGCGACATCTTTAATCAAGAGATTCTGATATCACCTTATCCTAGAAGGACGTGACGCGTTTAGTCGTGATGTTCGTTCTTTTTTCAAGGGCTGGATCATCAATCGTCGCTTGAAGAGTTTTCGCGACGCGGGGGTTTCGCGACGCGGGGTTTCGCGACGCAGGGTTTCGCGACCCAAAGTCTGACGACTGAACCCAAACTCGACCTTGATTAGCGACTGCCTGGGCTCTTGAACGCGCGTCTGTGATGAGGAGTTGAGGAGAAAACTGTGAAAAGACGATCAATTACCGTGGTTGTTGTGTTACTATTACTGCGTACCCAAACGGGCAAGGTTTTAGCTCCCATGCTGCGTTAGAACAGCAGGATCCCACCCTGTAGCGGTCGTCGGCTTCTACAATAAGCATGTATATCCTGAAGATCAAGAAGATCCAAATGTTATAGTTGGTTCAAATGTGCTTAGTATCACTTGTTGAGCAAAGAGTTTTCACGACTCCGACCAAGTCTCAATACCTGAACCAAACCTTGATCACCGCGCTCACATCGGCACGTTGCGCAGCCACTCGTCAAGAGAAACAAGTTCATCTTGCTGTGGTTCTGGGGGTCATCCCCGTTGATCCTCGGCGATATGGACCCTTCTCTTCGCAATTCGGCATATGAATTCATGGCACGCGATCTTCGAACCAAGCCAGCTTTGCCAAACCCGCAATTAACCACATAGCCATCTAAGGACCCGAAAGTTATAAAGGTAGTGCCTTGCATGGACTTGTTTCCTATCCATCCACAACAAGACCGATACCTCAAGCTCATCCACAATGAAGCTCTACCTCTCCCTTGCAGCAATTTCGATCCTCCCCTGCGCCGTGGCTATGCCACTCAACGCAAGAAGCAAGATCGATGAATTCATCAACAAATGGGACGCCGCATTCACTAGCAAGCCCAAGTTGAACGAATATCATACCATGGCCGATTGGTGAGGAAGCATTTTGTGTCTTGGAGATTATATCTGACTAGTCTGCAGCATGGCAGACATGGACCGGATAACACACACGAGACCGATGAAAGATGTCTGCTACAATCTCAGGAATGAGACTGGTGCCTTCTTCTACAACACTGGAACGTTCGTCCTATCCGGTGGTAAGCTTACCTCTCCTCTACTTTGAATATAGTATACTGACAAGTTCCCTCAAACAGTGCACGTTGGCATTGCATGCACTGGCGTTGCGATGACTATAGTGGGTCATGAATGTTTGCCAAGGGATTCTTTCCAGTCTTTTGTTATGACGGGAATCTGCAACGATGGTGTTTGCTCTTAGTAGTAAATCCTGAACAGAGCCGAATTGACGGTATTCGGTAGTCTAATCTTGAAAACTCTCCACCCTCTCGAACTTGACACAACCCTGTCTTATAACTTACGAAATATAACTATATAAGATGGGTCTCCTTCGTCCCTTTATTCTAGTTTCAACAACGCAGCACAACCTTTCCAGAGACTGTAGTGTTTGTGACCGTCTCCTTTTACACTAATTGTTCACTCTTGTTCATCTAGGTTCGTACACAGTGTTTGTAATCTGTGCTACAACCGTTTCTTGAAGATTTGATCGGCTTGCAGAGTTGATAACCCAACAGGAAATGGCATGGTTAATAAGCAGCGGGCTTTTACCGACGTTATGAGTCCTCTACTACTCAGCGCAAAAGTACGGCATGGTGATCCCAATCTGGTTCTCTGGAATGAATATATACTCAAATCAGAAGCTTGTTTGCTCAAAGTATGAGCTGCGCGCAGTTTGAGAATAACATCACTTGAACGAGAAGGTTGATACTGCACCCAGCCATCGCATGATACACTGTCCGGATTGAGAATGCACTGTGGCAGTGCAAAGTTGATTGTTGGCTTGCCACATCACACTTGGGGGTGGCTGAGCCAGAACAATGAGTAAAGCGCTCCATCAAAACAACTGAGTATAACGGTCCATCAAATTCATAACCACATTCATCTGGTAATTGAGCTATTCCAACTGAGGTCCTCTCCTGACGCAATCGTTCAACTTTTCTGTAACGATAAGTGCATTTGAGAAGCAAGGAAATGTCGTCCTGTTTCTTGAAGGCCTTGGCCAATGTCAAGAAGGGCACAATCACGCAACAAGAGTACATCAGTTGCCTGGTGTCACACTTTCGGGGGGTCCGCCATTCAGATGATAGCGTTCCCAGTATCCGAAAACCATTGACAAGTTTCGAACCGTGGGCAGCCTCGCTTCGTGAGTTGGCCCTGGCCACCAATTATAAGCCGTTGGAAGGTAAGCTGGTTAACACCGCTTTGCACCAGGTAGCAACTAAAAGACTTTTAGATACCTCTGAGTACGAACAGCTGTTTATAACTTGTCTCGAAGGTCAACTTGATGAATTCAAGTCTGCTTTGCAAACCTTACGCAGTCGGTCCTCGCAACCCGATCTGCTTCAACCTGCCGCCTGTCTTGCGGCGCAAAAACAACATCTCGAAATACTACGGTACTGCCTTGAAGAGGGTGCGTTGTTCGACGTATATTTGACTCGAGCGTCTCAAATGGGTGCGCGCGGAAACACGACGATTCTGGAGTTTCTGCTCGCAAAAAATTGGGCAGATATTCAACGCTCACCGGAGGCTATGGAGGAGCAGATTAAGCACTTTGGAGATGATAGCATGGAAGCGGAGTGGTTGAGGACGCATGCCGGGAAAGGTGCAATCGTAGAAAACCCACTCTCGCCGTCTAAGGCAAAGGCAAAGGTGAACAAAAATGGGAAGAGTCAGGGAAAAGGTAGTTCTAAGGGGAACGGAGATCCGAATCAAGGACATACCCCCGAACAAATTCAGAGATGGTTCGGTGACGTGCCTTGGTGAGGGAGAATGTGGCAAATAGGAGTCTGACAAGTTCATTTTGTAAGCGTAGAGTTTGGAGTTATTGATTGTGCCCTCCGCACGCTAGGATCACTACCGTATCAATATATCTTGCACGTATGCTTCAATTTTAGTCGACGGTACTACATAAACTGAGATTTAGTCCGGAGACAATATTACCGGTGTCCATTTGACCCACGACGGAGAAGTCTACTAGATCATTACACTAACTATAGATGTCTCTTACATCACCTTTCGCTCACTCAACCATTTTCTCTTACACAAGTTATTCCTCACCTTCCAAACCTGAGGCGTCGGAGACTAAGACCTATAGTGCCGCTTCCATTGTGGCAGCGAGGAAGGGATGTTTAACCATCGACAAAGTCCTTTCGCCGGATTCCAACGTATCATGCCCTCTTGGTCCAGGGGCGTCCCTTCAACTTGTGGTTTGATATCTCTCTGTTTCGCGAGATCAAGGTTACACTCGTCCTTTGAATGTTATAACATAATAGATAGTAGCTAATATGTACGTCAAGATATCTGCGGTGCGCTCGTTGAGAGCCCTTTCCAGGAGGGATAGTAGCCTGAACAGTCCACCAAGGAGCCTCCTGAGGAAAGAGGAAGAGGTCATGCTATGAACATGAGAATAAGTGTTTGCTCGTGAGCAAAGTCCCTGCTAGGAGCGGATTAGGGGGGGTTGCGAGTGGCCAATGATACTGATTCACTGACTGGCGATAGGATATCCCTGAATTGGGCGATAGTCACAGTCGATGCAGGCGAAGAACACAACACTATAACACACGTTGAACCTGGTAAAGAAGTGACTGATTGTCACCAAAACAGCCCCGATTTGAACAATGCAAACGAATCAGATTGTGCTAGGCAAGATGGCGATCTCAACGTTGCTAGCATACACATCCTCAAGCGTATGGGAAGCTTGTGGGATGGTGAGTTGCTTCCAGCAGAGCCAAGCAACCTGTTCCAATATCTTCGAAGCGATATTGCTAATGAGAACGGCCCATCTTCTGGCGAAATCTGTGTGACCTCTCGTTGCCCTGATTTCTATTCAAGAGACGGTACTGGGGTTGGTCTTGGTCTGCATAGCCGTATCACCCAAGTTGGGCCTACTGGAAGCCCAGCCTTGTGCACAAACCACCTCAACGATGAGAGTGGTAATCATGGCGCACATTCTCGGGGAAGAGCAGTGTGACTGTTCCATCCAATCAGATGATTTATCTCTTCTTCCAAGAACACATATAGAGAATATGACGAACAGACCAATAACGAGAAAGCCAAGAAAAGCCACGAGTATAAATAGGTTGATGATGTGTCAAGTCGATCCTCGATGAAATTTGTGATGAAAGTAAGGGCAATAATTGCTGAGTACTAGATGAAATAGCTCAGCCTATCATGAGCTTCCTAAAAGACGCGACGAAACGTAACAGTTACGACAAGATTAAGAACGTTAACATCGTCTCAGGCATACTGACTGCCCGAGTCCAGTAAGGATTGCATGAATCGATCTCACTCACCACAGACTCATCTCCAAGAGTAGAATATGGAGTTAAATACAGCTGATGATAGGTCCACTGCGGACACAAGTTATAAAATGATCGATATAACGCATTGTCATGTGATAGGGGGTTCGTCGATTGTGTCGGTCATTGTCTACCTCCGAGACCCAAGCCTGACTCCCAACTAACTAGCTCTGCATCATAAATCCCTCACCGGAGAGAGCCGAATTATCCGTATGATTCAGTTGTTGTGTGTTACATGAATGCTGCCAGGTTGAAACAAGAACGTTGGATTGTACATTAGTCAAAAACTAAACAGCACCCAAGCACTATCACATACACAGAACAGAATGCCCTCCTACTACGACCCCAACTACGACCCCCGATACGCTTCTGAAGTCGGCTGCTACTCCTCACGCGACCAGCATAGTTCCAGGTGCATCATGCACGGGCCACAAGCACTACTCGGATTCCCCGCGCTGCTGTACTTGTTTGCTGGAAGGATGGGTGTTGATGTTGTGTAATGAGATTTTTGACTTTATCGGTAATCACACAGGGGTATCGTAGGACAATAGCGTATTTGTTTCGCTGGTGCAAATACATACTGAAGAAATCGGCTTGCAGAGTCTTGGGCGTCAACCAGCTCTGAATACAAATGTCAAACCGTGGCTCGAGTCCCATTTCATTTCCGAACACACAAGGATCTCGGGCTCGACCTGAACATATTGAGTGGACGTAGATCTTGAAGTAAGTGGGGATCAGAGACTTGTCGATGTCGACGCGGTTTCGACGATGAATGGCTGTCAAGGTCAACATCAACGTCCCCGTGGCAAGTTCCCATTTCAGCGCCATTTATTTGCTTCATTCGTTGCCGCCTTTGCCGCCTCCATCAACTTGATCTTTTCAGCCTAACGCTGCTCTTGCGTTGCCACAGTGTGCCTAGAATGCTTGGATCTCATGAGTGTCTAAGTATTCAGTCACACGACTGTTACCGTCATTGCCAATCAGCTCAGATCAAAGTCAAAGTTTCCAAATTTGCTCCGTCCGTCCAGAAGCGAGAAGAAAGACTTATCGGCGTCCTCCGCTGTACCTCTGTTGTGGTCCAGAGCACATCAATTACCATGCCAGAAACCGATTCCCTTCTAAGTATCACCAGGAATGAGACACAGGTCACGAGAAGTACGTATCATCGTAATTGAGGCAAGTCCCAAACTTTCTACTACGAAGACCAATAACAAGATTGCTCCTGAGCCTTCAGAGATCATTTGAATAACTAGCGTATACGTACAGGTTTCATGTTCTAGTCTACTTCGCCACGTGCTCCATCATCTGTCATGGGGTTACCTGTAACATGGAAGGTGGAGTGAAGGGACTTATATGGTTCACTTTGGCTCACTTTGGCTCACTTTGACTCTCCATCCCACAAAACTCCTGGAATATGGTGTCGACCTATGCGTCACATTAATATGATCAGGGATCCACGCATGGTAGCAATAAGCGAGTGGGGAGCCAAAAGCGGGTGGCACGGCTTATGGTGGGGCAGCAGGCAACTACGAGATACCACTTCATACTTGAAACCTCTCACTACTCTCGCCGACTCTTACAATTACATTCTTGAAAAGCATAGCGTACATTCCAGAACTCGGTATAATGGCTCAGAAAAAAGCGGACTTCATCAAAGTGCCCACCGGGCCAAGCGGCTTCCAAACAATGCCCGTGGAGCCTGACAAACGCCTTCCTGACTCAGAGATCAGTATTCGAATGTGTAATGAGGGTGACGCCGAAAAGATTGCAAGTCTCCTACCAAAAGATTATGACCATTCTATGCTAACAACGTGCAAAGGCAGAAGGACTTTACGTGTGCTTCCCAGAGGATTGGTGGGCGGCGAAAGAGCCCCTCGAGCTCCGTCCACCTCAGCAAATTACGCGCGTCCAGCGCCTAGCCAAGCGTCTACGTCCTTCCCTCACTACCCCGTATATGAATTGGGTAAAAGCAGTTCTCACTTCCACTGGCGAGATGGTCGGCGTCGCCGGGTGGCAGTTGCCCACCAACCCGGACGTTCACAACATCTTCCGCCGTAGCGCAATCGAGCACTACGGCTGGAAAGACTCCATGGGCTGGACCGACGAGGAGATTGAGGAGATGTGGGCGCATGTCAGTGATGAGCATTGGAACGTTTCGTTTGCAGCAGTTGATGGGATCCGGCGCGAAGTGATGGGTGACGAAAAGCATTGGTTTCTGGCGCCGCTGCTTACCTGGCCTGAGTACCAGGGACGGGGCGTGGGAAAAAGGCTGATGAACTGGGCCATGGAGCAGGCAGACGCCACAGATCCAGTCACCCCAATGTACTTGGAGAGTAGTCCATCAGCTAGAGCGGTGTACATGCATTGTGGGTTTGTGCCGCAGGGGACTTACAATTTCGTAAGGAGGGGTCCAGCAATTGTAAAGGGATTAGACACAGGCGAAGAAAACGTACAGAAGGATAAGGAGAGTACGTAGAAAGAAATACGTCGAAAGCAAATGTTACATTTCAAAGGACATTCGCTAAGAGATCTTAGATAGACGTAAGAGTAAGGGAACTTCTGGTATAGCTCATGAGGATGTTGAGTCTATAGCGCCTAAATACGCGCTCCCTAGCTGCAACTGTTAGGTAGGATGCATAAATGGGCCGACATAGCGTACATGCAGGTATACTTTACGATCCCATGGTGTTACAGCCTCGGCATCAAGCTTACACATACGCAGAGCCTAGAAGGGGAGAGATCGCCCTGCAATTTTGGACGTTACACGGTGAAATTGAAAAGCATTAGTACATTGCTTGTTTATTGTTGCTCCTGCGAACGTGGTTTATCAATCGAATATGATAGTACACTATGCTATACCTAGCCGGTTATGGAGCCTTTTGTCCAAGGCATTAATATCACAAGTATTCAACCAGTGGATTAGATACGAACTTGATACATACACTATTTGAACTGCTACTTTATGCTTACTCTGCCACCGCTTCGTTGGTGTTCAGAGCGACACCCGAAATGGTTCCATACCCCGGTTCACGAAATACCATACCACAGTGTCTAATGTGGGCTTCAGTATCTGACCTCGGCTCGATGATCTTGCCGTTTGACCTCGTACGATGTAGCTTTAGCCAATAGTAGAAGCAGTGTGTTTGGTGCCAGTCTTTGTCCATGTGCGCGCGCTTGGAAGGGTCGTCTCCTATTGCTGCAACTTCAAACACGTTCATTTCCGCGGTGTGCTGAGTGTCCGCGTAGTAAATCCAAGTTCCGTTTGGACCTGGACACGCTGATCAGTATATGCTTCTGAGCACGTCTTGAGGTCAAGGTTCTTGCCTTTTCCGGTCGTGTCGAACTCTGCTGTAAGTTCGTCGTCTCTACAGTGCTCCGGCAACCAAGCCATTGACAACGCGTCGAATTTGCATCCCAGTGATATGGCTTCTGCAACTGACTCTCCGCAATCGCAGCCTTCTGCTATGTCACCCTGAGTGGTGTAGGCTCTGGGGTCATGTCGATAGGCTACGGACAACTCTTGAACAATATTGATGAAGCCCCAAAGTGCAAGCAAGTAAACGAGTAAATTCCCCAGAACTTTCATGTATTGGTGAACTTGTTTTGCTTTTGGATAGGCCTTTGCCTGTCGCCAGTGTGTGCATAGTTGCCATGAACGTGGAATCCGAGTCGCTACTGATGTCACATCTTCCTCGTCCTCAATTTCATTTGCAAGCCTAGAACGGTAATATGTCAGCTCTACATCAATTATATAATATACCATTACTTACAAGCTGTACTTGCTGTCCATTCCTTCCCCCGTAAATATTCGTGCCTAGCGCGTAGAGTATGAAAGGTTTAGTGAAACTGTGATTGTTTGTTGAAGACTCGATTAGATCTGAGTTATATCCTACCGTCAGATCAATGAAAGATGTTGGGGCCACTGAGAACTCTGGTGAAGTGTACGATAATACTAATGACTCAAGCTTATCTCGACTATAAACATCCTCCATCGGCGATTTGGTATATAATACGATCTACCGCACATTGCCACAACTGGCAGAACGTCTGACATGAGCAAGATGTCCGAGTATCCCTCGATCTGACCTGGATTCATTTATAGTCTGGTTTTATTGGTTATAGCCGCTGTCTTATGACGTTGGTCCGAACCTAGTACGGCTCAGGTTATCATTGTGCAGCATTATGAATTACTAATGGCCTGAACCAAGGTCATATTGTCAGTACTGGTGAGGGTTGCATCCACGCCTTGCTATCTGTCTGACAAAGTGTGGGGACCTCTATGCGAGGCGTAAGCAGTACTGCGGGAGCCTGCATTTAACCTTGCTACCGGCACATGTGCCCCGTAGGATAGTATCTTGCCCCTTGCCAGGTCTCAAGAAGCTTGCAGGGAATTCTAACTCGAAACTTCCAGTATTTGTGGTCCAACCCCCATCCATCGCCGTCCTACATGCAACACGAAATCCCAGTCGATAGTAGCAAACACTCATTGGGCAGAGTCACATCAGATCCCTACCGAGGTCAGCTGCATATCTTTCTCACATTCGGCCATTTCTATGTGTTATCCAACAATGCCGTTATCGGGCGTAGCGGCTCTGGGTCAGCTTCGGAGGGGGGGACTGGACATTGAAGCACGGATGCAGCGACATTTCCATCTCCCTCACAATCCCAGCTCCAGAGAAGTGGTCAGAGAACCAGTTTTATCCGTCATCATCAAGCGCTTGCCCCCTCAGCATTTCTTCGAAGTTCGCTAAAACTCGTTTCCCATCTGGAATACCTGTCCATCTTCCCAATGACTTCTCAGGGTGAATATACCAAACTTTCGAACTCCACGGAACTGGAAGATGGCACCGCCATCGAGGAGTCACAGTGGGACACTGATGTTCCAAAAAGACCGGTACCAAGACGATGGCTTCGCTTGCAATATCTTTCAGTATTCCTCGGCGGCATATTGATCGGCGTTCTACTTAGCATCATATCTATACCTTTGGGAAATGCAGTTTCGAGAGGTATGGAGAGGGCTCGCGAGCGCGCACTATACAAGGAGGCCAAAGACATCAATGAGTACTATGGCATTGTGCAGCAGCCTGTTGCAAACGATCCTATCTGCGGCAGCAATCGCCATGAAGCGAAAGCCAATGGTTGTCGTTACGATCTCATGGCATCTCGGTAAGTGAACACAATGATAAACACTCTAAGACAGGCCAAACCTGACTCACTGACGTTCTAAAGGTGGTACCCAGACGCATGCTTTCATGAGGACGTTCTGGTGCATTTCTTGAAAGAGGTCGATTTCGACTGGTACAGAGATCCAGAACACACCGACCTCGTGTCTGTTGAGACGGCTCTTGCAGGTGATTACGACAAGCTGTACCCACTCTACGACTTCCATATTATCCATTGCCTATACCAGTTCCGTAGACTGCACATGGCGATCATCGAGCATCGCCAGATTGACGACGACGTCTTTAGCTACGGACATACTGTTCATTGCACCAAGCTTATCATGCAATGGCCGACGGAGATCAAATACGGCAAGAACACTACTACGCAGTCTCCGTCGGATGTTTCGTACTGCATCAAGCCGTTTCTTTGAGGGATAGCAATGAGCGGAAGCTGTCAAAAGTATTGTAGTGTGAGAGAATAGTGGATATTGGCTGTTTAGGAGGCTATTGTCATTACTCAGTATAGTAACGTACCTAGTTTTGTTCCTCGCCACCTAGAATCCAACAATGCACGTCTGTATACCATTCTGAGATACTGCAATAATATGTCAGCAGCGAACAAGTCCTGGATCGCATGTTGAATATCATCAGGCAATGATTACGAAACCTCCTCCTTTGCAGCCTGGACGAGAAGTGACGAACTCGGCTACAAAAAGCACTCACGGGATGGGGCTTGAGCTCGAGCTCCAGCGTAACCGCGCAACAAGCCGTGATGTGATAACACTGCATGGTCAGGTTTCCGTCAGGAGTGCAGCGTAGTATCTACTAAGGGGGCCCCGCTCGTCGGCGGTTCTCACAGGCTACATACAGACATGTTTCAATGTACAGGTTCAAACTATCGTTTGAATGATGTGGATGAGTTGGGATGATCTATCGATATTTTAGTGTTGCTCATAAGCTGACTGCATTTAGCCACATACGCCCTGTTCAACCTGCCCGTGAGAGAAACTTCCTCTCGTCCTATATGCGTGTAGCGCTGATTAGGCGTCCCGCTAGACTTTCAACCCTGCCGCAAACCTAGTATTTGGATGCGGAATTACCCATAACGGCAGAGACTCCGTTGCTAACCCAACGTCTGTGCGTAACTTCGATCGCACGACCGCACGGCCGCACGACCATTTCTCGTGATGGCCCAAAACCCATGTAGAAGCATCGAGTCTGACCTTGCACTAAGGTAGAAAGGACACGCAATTTACGATGATGGATCCACGTCAATCTGACGGATACTGGAGGCTAACATCCAAGTTGTATGCCGCTTATGGTACACTCTCCCCCCCACCGAGGAGTGGAACCGTTCAACATACTTTCTTCCTTAAAGGCACGATCACCACCACTTGCTTCAATTTCCAGCACATTTTCTCAAGTTCCACCGATCATTGTCATCATTATCATTGTCGCTTAGCCATAACTTCAATATGAAGAATATCGCCATCATCGTTTTTAGCTGCATGGCTATGCAGTCATGGGCTCTTCCTGTCGAAGGCCGCGCTGTTGCTGTCGGCCCTATCATCGAAGAAGCTGGCGAGGGCTACGAGAGCAAGCGTGCGGTCGCTGTCGGTCCCATCATCGAAGAAGCTGGCGAGGGCTACGAAAGTAAGCGTGCTGTCGCTGTTGGTCCGATCATCGAAGAGGCTGGCGAGGGATACGAGTCTTAAAGGGTAAACTCCGAATTCCTTAGAGATGTTCAAGAACGTCTGTATGCTAATCTGCGCCTGTATAGGTGTTAGGGTTCACAGAACCTGGAGAGCGGGTTGACTCCTAGAAAAGAGTTGGTATCAGCATCTTTTGAAACACTTTTTAGTACAGTTGAAATTGGTTCTTAGACCGACGTGGTTGCAGATAGCGGAATATAAAGCTCGTGCAGAGTTTTTTTGCACCATTGAATCAAAGCAGTCACGAATCCAACATATTCGCGAATACTCTTACGTACCATCCAAAATGCAACCTGAAATACGATACCTAGATATGTCGTTTGAACGTAGACAAAGCAGCATTTACAAAAGTCTGAATAAACCCACCTATTTGACTCGAAAGTGGCCGTCAAAGCCTTGTAACCTCGTTGCGAACGTTTTCACCCGGTATATTCACAGACTGTCGAGTACAAAAGGCATCGAACGATATCGTTGATTTCTTGAGCCGAAAAATTACTTTAATATTGTCCCGCTATACAACAACGGCCTATGTCAAGACCCCAGACGATAGGTAGAGAAACGCGAACAACTAAATAAACAACGTTCAAAACTCTCTTTCAATCAACTTTGTCTCGTCCACCTGGTTCCTTGGCTTTCCCTCCACGTCTGCTTTCATAAAGTCAAAGTTCTGTGGCAACAGCTGATCACTCAGGTCCCAAATAGCCCTTTCATTTGCCCATTCAGTCAATGCATCAAAGTCCACACAACTGTGCGTCTGGCCCCAGCCGGTGCTTTTGGTCCATGAGCCTGTCTCGCCTTCCAAGGTCGTGTCGGCGTTACATAGAATACCTATTGCGGTGAGGTGATTAGTTTTCCCCGCTGGTCATAAGCGTAAATATCGAGAATCACTTACTCTGACGCAGATACTCGACACAGTGCGAGCGATGCTCTCTGATCTTGGGATCCATCTTTTCCCACTGTTCCATCGAGGTTGGAAGAGACGTAGTGAGTATGGAAAGACAATGGAGTTGGTGGTATACGGCCATGATGTGTCCTTCGTAGTGATCGCCTTCGACCAGAACATCCCACATCTCGAATGGGCCATGCAGGACTTCGAAGTCGTCATTTTGGCTAACGGAAACGTACCCTCTGCCCTCTGGAACAGAATTTAGCCCAGTCCATGTTTATGTAGCTGTGTCCGTTCAAGCTCACTGGGAAAAAGCTGCTGCCAGTTTCTATGTATCCTTGCCATCTCCGTTCTGTTTGATAGCATCGCCTGGTTGTTATATTCTATCGGCGGTCCAAAACCCGCTGCGTTGCCCAAAACCACCTCCTTTCGAGGCAATTCAGGACCAAACTTCCGGTACTCAGTGGCTCCGTGTGAAAGGTGAATCGAGCCTGATGCAATTAGACCTAAAAGGACTGAAATCAAACATAGCTCCAAGAGTACGCGTAGAAGGCTGAGATTCAGCTTCCATCGTCTGCCAGGTTCCCTCATATCCTTGATACCTCCCATGAAGCCCATGCTTTCGCTCTCGGAGGAGGCCATGGTAGACTCAACGTCTTCGTCTAGATCGACTTGCTTCTCGAATACCATGTTGAAGCACTCTCAATGAGATGGTTTTTCCGATGTGTTGAATCTTGGGAAACAATTAATGAGACAGCAGGTGAAGGTTCCGGAGAGCTCGATAATAAAATGTTTTGTGAGAGTCGGGGAACCAGAAAGACCCTGACTACTTTATGCATCAGGGTGACATGTAAATAGATTACGACAACTGCAGTATCTCAACATACCCCACTTGTACATTGGGGTCAGCGTCAACATTCGCTCCGGGTTGCCCGAAGGGTTTCGCCTACGAAACAGGGCCTAGTCAAATTGTTGGTGCTAGTCTCTCGCGTAAATATACGTGCTGTACAGGTCTTGGAAGTTATAACTTGTTATTTGTTAGTGCTTTTTGCGCTCGCAGAGTTGCATCGCAGGTATTTCGATCGGCGGTGTAAGCACGGCATACAGTAGTAAGCTTACGAGAGATTGTCGACTACTTGCAGCTAGTTCCCCCCACATCGAGGCGTAACGCGTTCCTATAACCGATTCGCTGATATTACACATAGAGATAAGCGGCTATTAGAAGCGTCTTATCATGACTGTCGTGTGTTGTATCCACATCTCGTATTATGTTCGAATAAGACCAAATTTACTGCCGATACAGCTTGGTTGTTGTCATTAGACTACATAAACCGGAATCTTTTATACAATTGTGAAAGCTCAAGCACTATATCCTTGAGACTTCTAGGATGACAGTCCCAGGTATCCATTTCGACGAGGACGAAGAAAACGAGTCCACTGCTGATGACGCCCTGTCACCTCTCCAACTTGCTGCGTGGCAAGGCGACTCTGCCGCTGTCTCAAGACTTCTGATGCTAGGCGCTCATCCCAACGAGGAACCCAGAGGGTGGTACGGGAAGACGTCTTTGCAGGCAGCTGCTCTTCAAGGCCATCTCCAGATCGCAGATCTTCTCTTGAAAGCGGGTGCCGATATCGATGCACCAGGCGGCAACAACGGGGGTCGCGCGGCACTTGCTCTCGCGGCGTGGGCCGGACATGGCGTAGTCGTAGACCAGTTGCTCAACGCTGGCGCTGATGTGAACCTGCCGCCGCATAGGTATATGGGCCGTACTCCTCTTCAAGCCGCATCAGAGTTCGGAGATGTTAGTGTTGTTGAAAAACTCGTAAACGCAGGTGCAGAGGTCGACGGTCCAGTGGCTCAACATTGCGGTCGCACTCCTTTACAAGCGGCGGCCGAGAATGGGCATAGAGATGTTGTGGGATTCTTGTTGAAGGTAGGAGCAAATGTAAATCTGCCGCCTTCCCGGTATAGAGGCATCACAGCACTTCAAGGCGCTGCAATCTCTGGAGACATAGATATAGTGCAAGTGCTGCTCGCGACTGGGGCGGATGTCAACGCTGAGGGGAGTCGATATCAAGGAGGGGCGGCATTGTGGCTTGCGGCCAGGGCTGGGCATGAAGAGGTTGTTGAAATGCTTCTTGATGCCGGGGCAAAGATAGACGCTGTATCAGGTAATCAAGGAAGGCAATGTACAGCTCTTAGAATAGCAAGACAGAAAGGAAGACAGAAAGTTATAGAAGTACTAATAAGTAAGGAAAAGTAAGGTATAGAGAAAGAATATATATATAAGCTTATCTTAAATATAAGTTTTCTATTTTATTCTTATAAGTCTTTTAGTATTATAGGTATTTCTAAAATACCTTTTAGTAAATACAAGATAAGTAAAGAGTTATAGATACTTTATTATATAATATAGTAAATATAACTAATTTATTAATTAATAATTCTATACGTTTTAAAATTATAAGTATTAAAGTTATATATAAGGTTAGTACTAAAATAATTATAAGAGTATACTTTTAAAGATAATTTACTTACTTAACTATAATATTAGTTATTAAAGTATATAAAACTATATAGTTCTAAAACTTATAATTTTATAATACAACCTAATTAGTACTTTAACTTATTCTATAAGAAACTATTAAAAAAGTAATATATAAATACTATTATAGTAGAGTAATATAAAAAGTATATCTAAAGAAGTATTAGAGTAAGATTATATAATATAGGTTATATAATCGAGAATTAGTATATAGTAATTAAGTGTCTAATAAAAGCTTAATAACGAATTAACTAATAATATACTTATTATATTTAGTATTAAGCTATATATACCTAAAGAGGCGTTAAAGACCTCTTCTCTATATATAGTAACCTATATAAAGACTAAAGAAGCTTTCTGTTTTTAGCTATTTAGGTATAATACTTAATTATTCTTATAATATATTTATTTAAAGAATAATTATTTTTAGTAATAATAATAGAGTTTTAGTAAGCCTAAGTTAATAATTAAAAAACTAATATAAGATAGGTATAACACTAGATTATATTTAGTACCTAAGAATTAGTACTTTAAGAACTTAATAAAGTATTAGTATACCTCTAGAAAACTTAGTAACCTTATAACTAGAAATTATACTAGACCTAAAAAACTAAAAAGTTACCTTTAAAGAAGCTATTAATATAATAGCTAGTATACTAGTTATACTTAAATAACTTTTAAAGATTATCTTACTACTATAAAGCTTATATAATTAGTATATAACCTATAGTTATACTTAAGTACTCTTTAGTAATAAGATAGCTAAGAAATAATTAAAAGAAAAAGATTAAAAGTAGTAAGTACTACTAGGTTTAAATAAAAAGAAAAAGAATAAATAAGGTAAAAAGCTTACTAATAAAGAATATATATATAATAGTAATAATAACCTTTTTTATAATCTTTTCTACTATAAAGACCTTTTAGAAATCTTTACTTCTTTTTTTTATAGTAGTTAAGATAGTTTTTACTACTTACTTATTTCTTATTTTTATAATTCTTATTTATACCTTTCTAATTTTTAAGATACCTAATAACCTCTTACTAATAGTATATAGGTAAAACGTTTAAAGTTATATAATAGAGGTTTAACTTAGTTAAAATAGTAAAAATACTATAATTTAGTATAGTAATTAATAAATCTAGCTCTATCTTTTTTATTTTCTATAATCTATACTAAAATAAGACTAGCTTTTGTGCTTACTAATATCTAGCCTATAGGAGTTTTTGTCCACCGCGCTATTCTAAAAAGAGTTATTATCCACAATATTAAATATATTAATAAATAGACTAAATAAATAGCTATTAATATAAACTAAAGTCCTAGAATACTAAAGAAATATAGCTCTACAAATCTAGAAGATTAAAACTCTAGATTAGTAAGCACAAAATATTAAATCTTTTTTAGAGTAACTAGAGTATTTTTCTATAAGAATAAAAGATACCTACACTAAATATATAGAAATAAAACCTAGATAAAATCTAAACTATATAAGTATTATTCTAGTACTAGAAATATTAGGTTATTAATTATTAACCCAAAAGTACGTAAAAATAGGTACGTATACGCTAAGTTAGTACCTAAAATCTAAACCTAAAAATTAGGTAGACGTAATATCTAGATGCAAAAACTACCTATACGTAATATACTAACTTAAAAATTAACTAGACGCGAAAATTAACTAGACTTAAAAATTACGTAGACCTAATATATAGACTTAAAAATTAACTAGACACAAAAATTAACTAAACTTAATATACAGACTTAAAAATTAACTAGACGTAAAAATTAACTAGACCTAATATATACCCTCTATACTAACCTAGATAACTGTAGAGTATCTAATAACTTTTAGAATAGTTAGATAGATCTAGAACAGCCCTAAAGAAGTAGACTACCTTAATAATAAAACTACGTAGTAGTTAGAAACTAGAAGTATATAATAAGAACTATTACTATACTACTATTTACTACTTAATACCTAATCTAAACTTATTATCTTTAGTATCTTAGACCTTATAAACCTTCTCTATTTAACTAGAATTATCCCTAAATAAGTTAGCTATATAAATATTTACTAGCTCTTTATTATTAGTATCTTCCTACTATATTTATTCTAGAGGAGCTTGTCTATTTATATAAGAGATATATATTAGAGTAATAGTATAGGTAAGACCTATAGCCTCCTTATTATACTTAGCTAACAGCTTTATCTACTAGGCTAGTCTTATCTATATAATAGAACGCTTAAGGTAGGTATTTAAAATTATTACTTAGAGTAATAACGCAAAGATTCCTATGCTAAACTAGTTATGTAGTATATTCTATTTCTTTCTATATTTAAGGTACCTGCCGTATAATATCTATTCCTTAGGAAAATCTTATTTTAATATAGTAGTTATAGGCTACCTAGATATTAGGTTAGTAAGTTACTCTTTATAGATAGCTAAGAATAATTACTTCTTAGCTAATATTATAAAACCTTAACTTCTCTTAGAGCACTTAGCTTTACTTTATATTAACTTTTTAAGTTTCTTATATTCTATATAGAGAGAGAATATAATCTATTAATACTATATTTTACTAACTAGGGTAACTACTTTATTAGACTATGTAGTAAAGAATAAGTTCCTAAAATTAGCTATATCTAGTATTAAGAGTCTACTACTGTTATTTAAATTTAATAAGGTCTAGGTTAGAGCTATTTAGATATTTTACTATTTAATTATATAGTCTAGCTTATTCTCTAATTTAGATCTAGTAGTAAATAGAATAGAGAATCCCTAGCTATTACCCTTAATAAATAACAGCTAACTCTTATTAAACTATAACTACTATATAGAAAGAACTATAACCTAGTCCTTAATTAATTTAACTATACTAACTGTAATAGCTTTAGTAATTATACTAGTAACTATAGTTACACTAGCACTAATAAATCTCTTAAAGAAATTCTAGTATTAAATCTATTTATTACTTAATAAGGTAATATCTTTGTTAGCTATAGTAACCTCTTAGCTGCTAACTACTATCTGTATAAAAGTAGTATTTAATTATTCTATTAACTTCTTAGTTCTCTTACGTAAATTAGTATTACAGCTCTTCTTAGCCTACTTAGTACTATATACACTATTATTATTAGTATTCCTTTAGTCTATAGCCTCTTCTCTGCTTTTAGTAGTAATACTATTTAGGGTATTATATATAGTAATAACTACCTTAACTAGTTAATATTAATTAATTTACTAGCAGATCTACTCTAATGCGTCTAGTAGATATTATATAATAAATATCTAGGAACCTTTATCTTCTTTTAGTACTACTTAGTACCTAGCAGACTTGCCCTCTAAATACTTAGATATATAGTTAATAAGATTAACTCTTTCTTCTTAACCTATAATATCTAAAGAATATTTCTCTATAGCTACTCTAAGGATAGACGTAGATATTTTAATAACAGAGTTATTATAATAAAGATATACACCCTTATAATTCCTAGACTACTATTTTACCCTAGGTTCTAAGCTTATAGTGTAATACTAATATATATCTTAAAGCTAAGTATATTATATTAGGTTATATAGATATAAAGTTTATTTTTTATTTAGTATAAACTCTGCAGTATTTTATTTAATATAGTAGAAGGAAATAAGATAGCTTTATTCTAAGTATATAATAATAAAACTATTATACTATATCTATAATATTAATATACATAATAATTACTTTTACTTTTATAGTAGATATATTTATATACAGCTAGTAGGAGGAAATACTAAGATAAGAGTTTTATAAGCAGTAATATAGTAGCTGCACTACTATAATAGTAGTAGAAAAGGTTATATATAATATATATTTAAATAGCTAGCATCTCTTAATTTATTAGTACTATATATCTTTATAAAAATATATTAAATATTTATATCTGTCCTTTAATTAAGGTAGATATCTAATATAGAATTATTATCTATATCTTTTACTAATATATAGTGTTACTAGATAAAGTCTTAGCCTACTTTACTAACCTCTATTAAGTACAGACAACTCCTAAGGAATAAAAGGATATATAAGAAGCTGTTATAAGCCTACTAGTATATATTCTATAAACCTTAAAGAAAATATATATAGAGTTTAAGCTTCTACTAATATCTATTAAGGCTATTCTAGAACTTAGAGTCTATAGAAACTCTATTTAATATACTAGCTACCTCCTTATCCTTAGAGAGGATAGTGTAGAAAGAAATATAAAGATATATATCTATAGTTTATACAGCGTAAACGTAGATAGTACCTAAAAACCTTATACTACTATTATAAGCTAGTATTTCTTTACTTTAGTTCTAAAAAGTAGTAATACTACCTTATACTTTAAAGTATACCTAGTATCCTAGGCAGAAAATAATATAGTAGAGCTACTACGCAGTAATAGTATAAGTCTATCCTCTAGTAATAAGCAAGATAAAACCTAGATAGTAGTACTAGGCTTACTAGAAATAACTAATATAGACTTAGAGCTAAACTCTATACTAGAGTAACTTAAAGTATAGTTTTAAAGCGCAGTATACCTTACTAAGTTATATTAAGTAACTAAATACACTATTATCCTAGAAACTCTAGCTATCTAGATAAATCTATAGCTAGAACGTACTAAGTTTTAGTATACTATATAAGAAATATAATAGAGTTAAACGCTAGAATATATAGCTACTCTATATCTAACCTAAGAACTAAAAGTATACTATCTTTATACTAGTATTAAGAGTATAGTTTAAATATAGTAAAATACTATAATTAAAATAACATACTTTACTAGAATCTAGGTAATATAAGAATATAAAAGAGATATACTACTCTACCTACTTAAGCTATACTAGAACTATAACCTCTAATACTCTCTCTATCTATAGAAGATCTTTATATTTTTCCTTTATATACTTAATATAGGCTTTAAACACCTACCTACCTTTTCTCTTATTAACTACTAAGTAAAGGCCTAGGATTTACTTATAGCCTATATTAATAATATAGATAAATATCTAGTAGTTAAATATCTCTATAATTACTACGTCCTTTCTACTATAGAATAACTTTGCTATAGATTCTAGCTAGCTCTACTAGAATAAACGTCTAGGTTAGATAATTTTAAGCTCTACCTTATTACACTATTAGCCTTCCTAGCAGTTAGTCCTAAAGGTAACTAGTTCTGTAAGGTATATTACTATATAATAGACCTATCTATACTAAAGAAGTTTATAAGGTTTACAGGTATATAGAAGCTTTAAGATAATATTATCTCTTAGACTAAGGCTTACCTTAGGGTCTAGTTAAGGAGTGTCTAATTAGATATAGAATTAAATAGTTTAGATCTAGCTAACCTCTCTAGTACGTCTTAAGTAGAAGCAGAGTAACTCTTTACTAAATAAGTATACAGCACAAAAAGAGAGCTAGATAATAAGTACTATAACTATACTATTATAGACTAGTTTAGTATATAGGTAATAAACAACCTCTCTATAGTATACTCTACTCCTATATAATAGATTATTTCTACGGCATAGTTTATTAGTAAGTTCTAGTATAGTAATATATTAGATACCTTTATAAATTAGAATAGAGATATAGTTACCTATTATAATATAACTATAACCCTAGATAAGTATATTAATACTATATAGAAGAAGTATAAGCTAACGTCTGTACTAATATATAGACTATACTTTATAGAATAAAGGGCCTTACTCTTAATAATACTATTTAAATGCCTTATTAAGTATAGACCTAAGAGTAATAACCTACTTATTTCTAACGTAGCTCTTCTTATTTATAGAGAGAACTTTATATAGAGATAGCTCTTTTTAGCTATTAGAGTTAATACGTTTAAAGATATTATTATTAAAGACCTTAATAATAAGACTTAGAAGAAAAGGTACTATAATATAGTTTAAGAAGTATTAGAGTATCTACTTATACTTATCTACCTAGTGTTTAGATAACTAGCCTATAGAATAGAACTACTTAGCGTATAATATAAGAATATATCTAATAATAGTATCTATAATATCTTCCTCTATAATAGGCTTATTACTATTATCTCTAGGTACTATAAGAGCTATAACTAAGATAAATCTCTAAAGGTTATCTATTACTTCCTACTCTAAGAAGTAGGTAGTCTATTATTCTAGTACCTATAGCTTATCTAACTATTCTACGTCTACCTATAGTATAGTAGTCCTAAAGAGCTTTATAGCTATTACTTCTACTAGGCTAATAGTTTACTCCTTTAGTTAAACGTCCTTAGTAGGTAGTATACTACCTTACTACTCCTTAGCAAAATAATCTAAAAGGCAATAGTACATTTTATAAGCTAAGAAATTACCCTAAGTATATTATAATATATTATTATAGCCTTTAGCAGAAAATTAGAAAGTAAAGAGAGTTAATATCTAGAACTAACTAGCTAAGAGGTAGATAATATATTAGATAAAGCTATTAACAAAGCTTATATAATATAGGTAGGCTATTTCCTAGAAATAGCCTATTCTATCTATATAGTTAACGTATCTTATATACTTAATAGAAAATATAATACGCTAGAGGTCTACTTTAAGATCTTATTCTAGTAGTATAGATACCTACTCTTTAATACCTATCCTAATATAAAGGCTAGAGAAATAAATACTACTAGCTCCTTATAGAAGTAGTAATAAGAAAAGTATAAAAATATTAATTTCTAATACCTACTCTAGAAAAATATTAGCCTCTCTACTAAGTTTTATAGTAACTAGGAAAAGTATATCTAAGTAGTCTTAGAGAGAGAATCCTTTATTATCTAGATTACTAGTACGTTAGAGGAGAAGAGTCTAATATTTCTACTCCTAGTATACTTCTTAGGGTACAGTTAGACTATTATTATTATCCTACTAGTTACTCTTTATACTAATATCCTAGTATAATATAAGGAGCTCTATATTAGGGCTACTGTATAGAGTTAAGGAATTTCTAATAATATAGCGTCTATAATTCTTACTACGCTAGAGAATATTAGTAATTTATTCTTTATATTACTTATATAGCAACTCTGCAGCCTTAGAGCCCTTAAATATATAGTTATAGATAAGTATTACTACATACTTCTCCTAGATAGTCTCTATTACCTATATCTTCTTAACCTATAAGATATTATATAATACTATATACTAATTACACTCCTATTAGTAACTATACCTATAGAGCTTAAACATAAGGCCCTACATAACCTAGGAATACTAGATAACACTATATTATTCTACAGTTCTATAGTCTATACTAATATATAGTATAAGGTAGTTAACCTTAAGAATACTATTATCTTTATAGTATAAGATTTAGCCTACTATATAAAGGGACTAGTAAAGTAATATAAAAAGATTCTTATCTACGTTAACTATACTATAACTACTAAAGAGTTAAGTAAATACCTAGGCTACTACTACTACTATAGTAAAAAGAGTATAGAGAAGTAAGTAGAAACCTAGGCTACCTTTACCTACGTCCTAGTAGGTATTATAGTTATAATAAGTACTTACACAGTTAGCGTATATAGCCCTAACATCTAGTATATACTACAGTATAGGCTCCTAGAGTATATAAAAGGCTAAATCTAATAGTCTAGTTAAGGTAGGTAGAATAGCCTACTATATATAGTGTATATCTTACTACCTACTAGAATACGCTACCTCTTTTTTAATAAGGCTATAGATTAAGTAAAGGAAATTATTATACTCTTTATCTAGCTAGATAAGACTACTAAGGACTGTTAGTATAAGATACTAGACCTATACTTTAATAGTAATAATATATAATAATTCTATAAGACTAATAAAGAAAAGTATAATATTTACTATAACTACTTCTATATAGAGCGTAATAAAGTAAGTCTTCCTATAGGAGTATAATAGGAACCTACTCTATTAAGACCTATATCTAGGCAGCTATATATACTACAGCCCTATAGTAAATAATAGTACCTAAGAATACTAACCTTATAAACCTCTAACCTATAGTTCTCTTTACTACTATATAGCTATTTCTTTACTACTTTAAGTCTAGCTCTACTACCTATCTATAAGCGCTAATATAGCTCTAGTATATACGTTATTATAGGAACTCTAAGAAATCTGCTAACTACCTATAGGATCCTCTTTATCTAATTACCTCTCTACCTCTAGATTTAAGAGCGCCTGCTAGTAGTAAAGTTTAGAATATATAGAGTCTATATAGTACTTAAGAGTATAAGAGTATAGCTAGCTATTTAATAAGGAACTACCCTAGATATATACCTTCTAAACTAGAAACTATATAGCTTACTTTACTAATAAGGAGCTCTTTAATTATTCTAAGACTAATTATAACTATTAAACTAGTAATATTACTACCTAATTTAGATTGCGTATAAAGAACTAGTAGGGTAAACTATAGTACTATTTATACTTACTACTAGTTAACTACTGCGTAAAGTAGCTAGATACTAGTATAGGCTAATTAATATAATCTTAAGTACTAGGAGTTCTCTATTAAAATTACTATACTATTCTAGATATATAGGCAGTTATATAAGACACCCTACTAACTGCCTATACTATCTAGATTAAATACATCTAGGACTTAGAGGGTAAGTAGTAGGATCTAAAGAGTAATAAAGACTTCTAGACCTACTTCTCTAAAGTAGAATACTTTAGTAATAACTACACAGTAAGGTGTATATACTTAGATATAAACTAGCTTACCTAGATATATATATTAGAAAAAGAGCCTAGGTACAGCCTACTATTTAGACAGCGTAGTAGAGAGGTATAAATTTAGAAGAAAGTTAACACTAATATTAATATATAGTAAGTAGAATAGCTAATATACTTATAGAGGTAGAAGCTATATATACGTATCTATAAAGTGTATACATATACTATTAGCTAGGTTACTATATTATATAATATAAATACTTTAAGCTAAGAGGCTACTAATTATTACATAAGTAAAAATACAGGATGTATATAAAAATAAGGAAAAGTAAAAGTAAGTCTATAGGCTAGTGTATACTGCTGTAAACAAGATATAAATATAAATACCTCTTATCTTCTACTTCTATCTCTAGTAGCCTAACTTTTCCCTCCTACTACTAGATATCTATATAACTACAGCTATATTATACTTTATAGGTACGTATATAGACCTTAACTATAAGCTAAAAGCTAATTATCTTACTAAGCAGAACCCTAGTACCTATTATATACTATTACTTAGGAGAAAGTAACCTACTTAATTAACTTCTACCTAGAGTATAAAGGTAGATATATAAACCTTAAGGCTAGTCCTCCTTTGCGCCTAGAGGAACTAAGTATACCTAAGCTAATATATCTTAAGTTATTTACTAACCTCTACCTATTACTTATATATAGATATACAGCTCTATATAATAGCTATAGTAATAGCCTAGTATACTACCTAGACGTTTATATCTACTTTATAAACGTGCTCTATATATATACTATTACTAAGGGTACAGATAAATTCCTCTACTACTATAATATCTTTTAATAACTTAACCTTAACACTGCTATAGAAGAGAGTTATTAGGGATAGCTAGACTATTTAGATAACCTAGATAGGTTCTATTATATATAAGTAAACGGGTATTATTACTAAATAGATATTATTACCTATTAGCTAAATTTAGGCTTAGTATTAGATAAACTTCTTATTAATATTATAAAAATTTAATATTATTACTAAAACTTAGATATTATTACTAAAGCTAAAATATTATTGCTAAAGCTAAAATATTATTACTAAAGCTAAAATATTAATACTAATTATACAAATATTGTTACTAAAGCTTAAGTATTATTACTAACTATATAAATATCCTTACTAACTGTATAAATATTATTACTAAATATATAAATATTATTACTAACTATATAAGTATTATTACTAAAGCTTAAATATTATTACTAAAGTTTAAATATTAATACTAAATGCGTAAATATTGTTACTAAACAGGCAAATATTATTACTAACATTTAAATATTATTGCTAAATGCGCAAGTTTTTCTACTAAAAAGAAGATTCTTATTTATTAATTAAATTCTAGTTTTATATCTTAGTAAGTCTTTAAATTAAATACTTATAAAATTACTATTTCTTTTATATCTATAATTTCTACATACGTAATTTAATAATATATTAATATATTTTAGAGATTCTAAATAGATCTATTTTATTTTAAATTTTATAAAGCAAGCCTAGTACACTAGCTACTACTAAGACTTAATAACTCTAAAAACACGTATAAACGCAAAAATATACTTTTATTTATACTAATTTTAACTTTAATAATAATTAGATTAATATATTTATATTTATTAGACTCTAAGCCTTTATTACGTAAAGAAAAATTATATTATATAAATATAAAGTTATTATTAGGAGGTTCTTTTTAAAATAGTAACGTTAAATTCTACCTTCTTAATAACACTTCCTCTCTAGTTTCTGTATTACTACCTTTTTAAAAGTATCTTCTCTCTCCTAGTAATAAGTAATATCTAATATTAAGTAACTATCTTCTTATAGAGTAACCTAAGGCTTATATTTCCTACGTAATTTTCTACTTTTCTACTATTAATTAGAAGCTAGTTCTCTCTAGATATCTAACTACTATACTATAATTAATATTAATTAATTTGTCTACTTCTATTTCTTTAAGTACTAATCTCTCTAGAGGAGGTTAATAGTTATTAATATAAGTAATATAGAGTAGAAGAATCTAGTTATATATAACTTAGATATCTAGAATATAGGTCTAGATAAGCTTAATCTAGATTAAGATCTAGTCTATAGTTATAGTCTATTTAATAAACGTATTAGGTACCTTAGTTAGTAGAAGAAGACTTAAAATTCTAAACTTAAAAGTATTTATAAGTATTTACTATTACTTTCTAAATATAAGTATTTAATCTAGTTTACTCTATTATTAGAGGAAAGCTTATTAAGTTATTAGCTAACTAGAGTAACTAAGACTAAAAAGAATATTTAACTGTTATTAGCGTATAATAGTGTTTATACCTATACTTTACTTTCTAGTACACTCTCTTTCTATAATAATATAAGCCTTAAGGGCTTATAATTCTTCTAAAAGAGTAGTTATTATTTAGCGCTAATAGAAGACGTTAATAATTAAAGTTACTTCTATATACGTAATATAAAAAAATAAGCTCTTAAACTACTCCTTATATCTACTCTACTATTTAATTAACCTAATTTCTTTATCTACCTTCTTAAGAAGAAGGTTGCCTAGAGCCTATAAATCTAGGACTACTAATCTACCTAGAGCCTAGGTAGTACTAGGAGGCCTTATATTCTAAGTAAGCTAGCTTAAGCTATCTAATATATTCTAACTCTCTACCTAATAGTGTCTCTATATCTATATAACCTACGCCTAATTATTTAGTATCTGTTTAGACTAGAGAGCTGTAGCTAACTTAATTATTTCTTAGACCTACGTTTTACTAAGTAATAGATACTAATTAAAGAAACCTATATACTGTAAATAATTACTATTTAAAGTAATATCTTTTATTATATCCTTTCTCTAAGTCTCTACTATCTTAACTAGAACCTTATTATAAATAGCTTTATTATAAGTATAAGTGCCTTCTTCTCCTGTCTATTTATTGCGTATAAGGGCTTTCTTAGAAACTTCTCTTTCTTAGCTAGCCTTTTACTAATTTAGGTTATTAATATTATTATCTTACTTAGTATTCTGTAAAAGAGTATAGATTTTATAAACCTACTATATAAGAACGTCCTTATAGCTATAGGTATAGATCTAGTGTAATACAGCTTCTAGATCTTACACTATAAATAGGTTATAATTAACTATCTAGTTAGGATTAAGCGTAAGCTAGATAGTATTATATTTATCTAGAATCTTAGAAAAAGCCTCTACTAGTTTACCTAAATCTAATAACTAGGTAGAGGGTAACTGTAGCTTAATATTAGTACGTAAGAGTAAAGATATTATTACTGCGCTTAAAGCAACCTAAGAGCTTAAATAGAAATAATAAAGAATTAGAAAAGATATAATAAGCTAGAAACTAATAATAAAGGATTATTCTTAACTAATTAGATATACTAAACAAGATAAGATTACTTTAGCTTCTCTTTAGCATAATTAAATTAAATTATTATACACTAGTACTAAACTAAACCTTACTTATTATTTTACTATATAATAAGTACCTAAATAAGTTAGTTAGGTAAATCTTAATCTCTACTACTATATTAGACTTAAACTAAATCCTGTTTATACTTTATAAGTACTATTAGATATATCTCTTCTCTCTTTAATTATTAGGATACGTTTAAAAGACCTTTTATATACCTATAAATTAAGTGTTATAAATATAATACTATAACTTCCTGTACTATTATTACTTTTAACTAGAAATATAATATTCTTATTTGTATTATATATAGATTTAGCATACTACTTTCTAGTATAGCTAATTATTTAAGAAAGAGGTATAAATATAATATTATACTAAATAAGCAAAAACTTATTATTACAGCACTAAAGGAGAAGTATACTAGCTTACCTAAGACTTATAGTAAAGTAGCTTACCTAAACTAGCTAATTCTAGTAATCTATTACTTTCTACTACATTACAACTACGTTGTATATAACTAGTATACCTAGATATACAGTAGTAGAGATGCTATAAGTAATATAAAGTCTTATAACTAAACTATATATAACCTTATATTATATAGTAATAATAATACTAAGAGTAGTAGGCCTACTAAAGGTAAGAGGCTTATAATAAATAAGTACTAAGAGATATACTAGTATTACGTAGATACTTACTAAAGGTACTACTTAATATTATTAAAGATAGATTTAACTAATAAATATAGAAACAAGGTTAAGTACCTTACTATATTACTTTTTAAGGTTATTACTCCTAATAAGGTCTAACTAAACACTACTAGTTTACCTATTTAAAATAGCTTTAATAAAGTAGAGATTAATAGGCTCTTTATAAAGTATATAGAGAAAAGATCTACAGTCTTATAATAGATTAGTACTAATCTTTCTATTAATAACTAGAGTAAAGTAAACCTATAGTTATTAGAATTAGGTTTTTAAACTATTCTTAGGGGTATATTAGCTCTATATATACTTAGTATACACTAGAAACTAAACTAAGAAAATAATATTAGACTATAGCTTCTTTAGGTAGCAGTATAATCTATAATCTAAACCTACTAGTATACTATTACCTAGATATTATAAACTATACTTATTAAGGTAATATATAAGGACAAATATAGACTCTTAAGGCTTTTACTTTAATCCTACTAAGACAAGGTAGTTAAGTATAGAATCTATATATAATATATATTTATATTCTTTACTAGAATATTTAATAATAAATTAGCTTAGCCCTTTCTAAAGTACTATCTTAACGCAGTATAGGAATTAGCCTAGCTTACTCTAATAAACTATCTTACTCTACTTAAAGACGCTTAATCTATTTAGCGTAAACTAGAAATAGGTTCTAATTATATAATATTTTACTCTATAGAAGTATTATACTATAGCTTCTTTATTACTCTTTTATAATAATAGTTATTTTACAAGAAAAGTAACCTTATAATATATATTATAATAGGCGTTCTTTGCGTTAAAGTAGATAGATTTTATAACATTAGTATATATATAATAACTCTATTAGCTATTAAGAAAATTATACGCTTTATATTTATATAAAAACTTACTATTAGATTTCTAGACTCTAAGAAAGAATATACCTCTATACTATTTAAGATAATCTAAGAATAGATAGCGCTCTACCTTAGTTTAAAGAACCTAACTATTATTTAGTAAATTATTTCTCTCTTAGTATTTACTAAATCTGTATTAGATGCTAATATTATAGATAGATTTATAACTTAAGAAGGCAGTAACGTAACTATTAAGGATATAACTCTTAATATACTTAAATTCTCTAACATAGTCTATAGTCTATATAAGATAACTATATAATAGTTACTAGTAGTAACCTTTACTAATAAGCTTAAGTTATTACTAGTAATTCTATAGGATTAGCTTTATAATAAACTATTTATTTTACAGCCTAGATAGTATATATTTAATAGTAAAGTTAACCTAATTCTTAGTATAGGTAATAACTTTATTATTAACTAAGTTAAGAGTATGCTTTTACAAAGTATAAAACTAAAGGTATAATAGTAGAAGACGTTATAGTTTTATAAAGACAAGAGTATAGCAGAATATAAAAAGTAAGTTAAGTAACTTAGAATACTACTTCTACTTTTTATATATCTTATATATAGCTAACTTACTTATAGTACTAAACTGCTTAGTACCTACTACTATAATACATCTAGTAATAGCCTTTACAATATTTTCTACGTTTAAGGCCTTATTATAATTATAAGTTAATACTACAAACTCTATAACTACACTTATACACTAAGAGTAGTATATTAATTCCATCTATAAGAAGTTAGAAGTATTCTTATCTAGTACCTCTAGCTTATATTACTATATACCTAAACTATCTATAATTATAGTTTAGTTAGAAAGAGTAGTACACTATAGCTATTTAGTTTACTAGTATAGCTAAATAATAATAGTAAGGCTTATACAACTTTAAAAGTGCTAATAGATATATTAACCTAGGTAACTAGACTATAGCTAAAGGTTACTATTAACGCTTATCTTATCTATTACTTTATTATTACTATTAGTAGGTAAATTATAGGTAAGAATAGTATAGTTAATATTATTATAGAAGAAGATATTACTACGCTTTAAGGCTAGTTAGAAGAGTATACTTTTAAGATAATATCTACCTATAGCTAAATAGTTAGAGAAATAGTATATATAAAGCTAGTTAATAATATATTTTTAAGCTTAAATAACCTATAATAATAATACTATAAGCTAAGTACTAACTAGTATTAGTTCCTTAACTTTAGTCTTATCTTATAGTAGACTAGTAATAGGCAGAGAATAAAGCGCTGCGTAGATAATAGTAATAATATTAACTAGTAGACTATAGATCTAGTTACGTCTATGCTGTTAGTTAACTAAATTAAGTATAAGAGTAAATACTAAGCTGTTAATATAACCTTACTACTTTATAATAACTTTAGTAGTTAAGCAGAGTTTTATAGTAAGTAAGAAGAAGTTATTTACGTAATATTTAATAGTAAGAGTCTAGTAGTATATATTATAGGCACTAGTAGTAGTAAAAGCCTAATATTCTTTTTCCTAGCACTATTTCTATACTATAAACTAACTATTCTAATTAGACTACTAGTAGTATTATAGCTTAACGTTATTAAGTATTTATAAGAACTTAATATTTAGTTTATAGAATAGGACGCTATAAACTAGTAAGAGGATATTAAGATTATTCTAGCTATACCTAAGTATATACTAATAACTACTTTCTAAGTGTTTATTAAGCGTATGTATAGCTCTAGATAACTTATACAAATTATTATTAATAAGTATTACTATACCCTCTTTATAAATTCCAAGTTTTAACTATACTTAAAGCGCCTTTAATAGATTACTATAAAAGAAACTCTACTAATACTACTTAGTATAACTGTCCTACTTAGCAAAGAGGCTATACTCTAGAATAAACTTAGTCTCTAAGATACTAATATAAAAACGTTTTAGGAACCTATAAGCTAGCCTAATATCTAATATAAAGTAGAATATATTAGTTAGAGATTATTCTAGTAGGTAGATATTACTTAATATCTTTAAAAAGAGCTAGAGAAAGTATCTAACAAGAAGATACTTATCTATATACAAGATAAGAAACTAGTAGAATATATTACTACTAATCTTAAGTGTAATTTCTATTATAGTAATATAACTCTTAAGTAATAAACTTAGGTACTTATAAAGTTTAACTTATCTTATAAAGGTATCCTAATTATAATAAGCGCTCTTAATTATAGGTACTATTAAATAGATATTTATAAAGTCTTTTCTTTTAGTCTACTTAAAGGCCTTAAGTAATACAGCTAAGAGTCTAGTAGAGTAGGTTAAGATAGAAGGCCTACTATTATATAGATTATACTTATAGCTAGCCTTCTATTATAGGCTAGAAATAATAGCTAGGTTACTATAGACTAGGTTAATTAATATATAAAGGGTATTAAGAGTAGAGAAGTCTATTAACGCTATATTCTTAACTTATATCTAGATAGTAATTAGAAGCAGTATATATATAACGTACACTAGGAGATAACCTATAATATCTACAGTAAGAACTTATACATATCTAAGTTACTAATAATAATAATTATATCTATACTCTTAGCTCCTATATTAACTAGCCTGTCTAGTATACTAAATAGTAGCCTAGATAAATACAGCGCTCTTAAGCTATTATCTAAAGATAAATAGCTACTCTATACTATTAAGTATTTAAGTTCTACTGTAGAAATAAATACACTCTTATAAAGCTCTATTAACTATATATTCTATTAATTATATAATATAGTAGTCTTAGTAATACTAATTTAATAAAAGTAAAAAGTTATACCTATAGAAATACTAAATAGTTAGTAGATAGGTACGCCTATACTGCGCCTAACTTTTAAAAGTATCTAGAACTACGTAAGTACTCTCTAGCTAGTAGGTAAGCACTTTACTTAATATTATTCTACTAAATATACACCTATACTAGTGCTCTTAGAAAAGTATATAACTATACCTAGACTAGTAATTCTATAAATACTAAGTTAAGTAGCGTAATACTATATCCTAAGTAATTTATCTATAAGTATATAATAAGCTAAAGAGCAGTGCTATATTACTAATACTAAACGCAAAACACTTACTAATAACTAAAAATATATTAATAAGAATATTAAGTAAGTTATTAAGTAGTAGAGTATATATTATATTAGCTGCTATAGTAGAGGCTAATATTAGAACTATACTAGGATAACTTATAATAGTATATATAGTACTTAATTATTAGTATTTTATAAGTAACTTAATCTTAGTAAGTTATATAGGATGTATATTAACTGTCTTTTAGGCCTAGAGATATATAGAAACTTTTTACTAATCTCTAATATAGGAGAAATAGGTAGTAAGTTCTATTTTAAGCGTATAAGTAAAGACTACCTCTATAGAAAGGAAATACAGGATATATAGGCAATAATCTAGTATAATTTAGCACTAGAGAGGTAAATACTAGGTAGGTAAATAGAAGAAGAAGGTATTTCTATAGATCTATCTATAAAAGCGTAGAGTAAATAGTATAGTAGAGTTATTATCTTACTAATAGGCTAGAAGGTAAGTTAGATAGTATAAGAAGTAGAATAGATAACTAGAGAATACTTTATAAAATTATAGTCTATAGTATATAAGATATAAGTTTCTTTATATATAAGGTAACTAAACTAAACTTTATATATAATATAGTAGAGGCACTAGATATAATACTATATCTAGTATATATACGTATTATATATAGTTATATAAAAGTAATAAGAGTGTTTACTAAATATAAGTAAAGTATAAATAAGAAGAGCTCTTTTAAAAAGGTAGCTCTAGTAAAGTAATTATATACGCTAAGTTAGTTACCTTTTTAGAAAGCTCTCTACTTCTTTTACTCTAGTTCTTATATAGCTTAGCCTACCTATAGAAGTATAGTATATTAGGTATATATAAGAGTAAGCTAGGCTCTATATATAATAAACTCTTTATAGTAAGTAAAATAGTCCTTAATAAGATATTATATATAAAGTTAATAGAGCTATATAATATAGGCTAACTAAGAGAGACTTATACTTAAGTTAAGCTCTATACCTATTTTATAGGTCTAGAGAGGCTATTATAAAAAGGTAGCACGCTTTATCTATTATATTCCTAATATTTCTTATAGGTAAGAGATAAGTATAAAAGAAAATAAATAGTAACTCTACTAAATAAAGATAGTAGCTAATAAGAGCCTAAGGATAAAAAGAAAAGTAGAGTATATTATCTTTTACCTTATATTTACTACTAACTTTTCTTATTAGAGCTAGTTAGAACTCTTTTACTCTAGAAAAAAGACTTTTACATAAATAAATAGATATAAATATAGAGCTATCTAGGTAGATAGAGCTTAATATATATATATACTAAACTACTTCTATCTACTATACTATCTCTACTCTACCTATAATTCTACTCTTAACTTATAGGACTTCTATTTTAGATAATTAACTCTATTATAGAAGCTACCTTTTAGAAATTCTTCTTTCTTCTCTCCTAGTATACTTATACCTATACTAAACTTCTTTAACTAAATTAGAAGATAAGTAAGTATATAAGACCTTAAAAGTTTAATTTACTTAAAATTAGCTAACTTTATAGGCAAATTCCTAGAACTAAAATAAGCTATAAAAGAATAGAGCTGTAAGCTTTACACTAATCTACTAAGTAAAGTAAAAAGAAGTAGTAAGATACTAATATAAGTAAAGAGGTAATAGAGTATATAGTAGTTACTATTATACCCCTTTAGGTTGTAGACACCTCTGAAATTCAGTAGGATATAGCAAAAATTAAAATATAAACAGGGGTCTAACAGTAATAATATTATAGTTAGAACTTAGATTTATAATACTGCACTACTACTATTACGTACGTCCTACTCTGTACTCTCTTTTGTAAAAGTTTTAATACAATATCTCTTAATTTTAAAGAGTTATTTAATATTTTATATCTAGAGATAGTTAGATAGAGCTAATCTTAATTAGGAAGTTTTAAGCTAACACTAAATTAGAATAGGAAGTTTTAAGCTAATACTAAATTAGAATAGGCAGTTTTAAGCTAACGCTAAATATAAGTGTAAAGCCTTAAAGAAAGAGAGGTAGAAAGCAATACTAGTTATATATTTAGCGTTAGCTAGTAGTAAAAATTAGGTAGCTATATAGAGGCTAATAATACGCTTCTTTCTATATAATAAAATATAACCCTTTTATTTTTAAGTATTACTACCTGTCTACTAACTCTAACCTGCTAGTAGGCTTAGAGGACTAGTAGAAGAACTAGTCTAGAAGTAGAGGTAGT